>NW_026111161.1:317500-606560 GCF_024679095.1 Eriocheir sinensis | reverse complement strand
TACTAGAAACGCCTGAACCGGTGTTGTGTTATTTGGCGTCCCCATCGTCAAAAGCTGGCGCTTTTGTTTACAAACACTGGTCTCTCGTGAACTGCGCATGCTCAGACCAGCAAGCGTAGACCTGCACAGTCTCACAAAGCTTTTTAACCTCTTTACAACGGGATCACAAATTTCAGGCAAGTGAATAATCATTTTTTGGGCAAAGTTATATGATTTTTCTCTTTCATATAGTGATTTCTGAGTCTAACATAAAAAAAAATAACCTAGTGTTTTAATGTTGATGATCTAAATATGAAATCTCTTCACCGAAGATATTTCATACTCCGAAGTTTTTTCATACAACACCCGGCGCCCGTGCCACGCATATGCAGTAGGGAGGAGTAAAGTAAAGGTAACGAAGATACCTACATATATATATATATATATATATATATATATATATATATATATATATATATATATATATATATATATATATATATATATATATATATATATAAGTAGCGGATGGCCGATAACCGATTTATTGTCAGCGATAAAGTATCGCGATAACTTATCGCGATGACGCCCAGGTATGGTCATGGGCATGGAAGACCATTAAAAGGGATCTAACCGGATTCCATGCTGTTTATGTCAATTTTGAATATTTGCTGCACAATATAGATTTCGCATCGGAATTTTGTTTATTTATTTTGATACAATTTTCATTTTTTAGGTGTATTTGATATATATATTTTATACTTATTTACATAGTTTTATATGAATTTTCAATATATATTTTCATAGAAATTTACTCTATATGTATATACAAAAAAACACAAAAATAATTTAAATTTGTATGAAAATAAATATACAAAATACACATAAAATTAGGTAAATTTGTATTGAAATACATATACAAAATACACTTAAAATAATGTAAATTTGAGTGAAATTATATAAACAAATACACTTAAAATAACGTTAATTTGTATAAAATATATATAAAAAATACACATTAAATAATGAAAATATGTATGAAAAAATATATACAAAACACAAATAGTATAATATAAAATCGTATCAAAATATATACACAGAATATTAATAAAATAATGTACATTTGTATGAAAACTAAGGTGCAAAATACCTATAAAATAACGCATTTTTTATAAAATTATATATACCAAAATACACATAAAATATTTGAATTTGTATTAAAATAAATATACAAAATGCACATACAATAAGGTAAATTTGTATTGAAATAGATATGCATAAAACATATAAAACAATGTAAATTTGTTTCAAAATATATATACGAATACATATAAAATAACGCAGATTTCTATAAATATATATATATATACAAAATAAAAATAAAATTAAGTAAATACGAATAAAAAATGTATACAAAATACACATAAAATAATGTAAATTCGTATAAATATAAATAAACAAAATACCAATAAGAGAATGTGTATTTGTATAAATATATATATACAAAATGCACATAAAATAACGTAAATTTGTATAAAACTATATACAAAATACACAAAAGTAATTAAATTTGTATGAAATAGATATACAAAATACACACAAAATAAGCTAATTTTGAATTGAAATATATATACAAAATACATAAAATAAAATAAATTCGTTTCAAAATATTTTAACAAATACACATATAATAACGTAAATTTGTAAAAAAATATATAAACAAAATACACATTAAGTAATGTAAATACGTATAACAAAAATATTTACAAAATACACAAATAATCATGTCATTCGTATCAAAATAAATAAACAATAAACTAATTAAAAAATGTAAATATGTATGAGAAAACAAATACAAAATAAACATAAAATAAAGACTATAGTTTATAGAAAAATATATGTACAGAAATGCACATAAAATTATTTTTCATAAAAAATATATACAAAACACACATTAGATAATGTAAATGAGTATAAAATATGTATACAAAATACCTATGAAATAATCTAAATTCATCGAGTTAAATTAAGAAAATAACAATAAAATAATGTAATTTTAATGAAAATATATATAGAAAACACATAAAATAACCTAAATACAAATACAAATATACACATTAAATAATTTAAAATTGAATGAAATAAATATACAAAATAAACATAAAATAAGGTAAATTTGTAATAAAATATATGTAAGAATACACAAAATAATATCAATTTGTATGAAAATATATATACAAATACGCATAAAATAACATGAATTTGTATAAAATTTGTTTAAAAATATATACGAATACACACAATAAAATAACGTAAATTTTTTTGAAAATGTATATATAAAATACACATAAAATAATTTAAATACGTAGAAAAATATATATACAAAATACACATAAAATAATGTAAATTCGTAAAAAATTAAATACACAAATATTCAATAAAAGAATGTATATTTGTAGGAAAATATATATACGAAAACAAATAAAATAACTAAAATTTGTATAAAAATATATAAAAAAATACACAAAAATAATTTAAATTTGATTGAAAATAGATATGCAAAATACACATAAAGTTAGGGAAATTTGTATTGAAATATATATACAAAATACACATAAAATAATATATATAAACAAATATATATATAAACAAATATATATAAACAAATACATATAAAATCACGTAAATTTGGATAAAATATATATATACAAAATATACATTAAATATTTTAAATATGTATAAAAATATATTATATTATATATATTTTTATTGATATTTACGTTATTTATGTGTATTTTGTATATGTTTTCTCATAGAAATTTACATTATTTTATTGGTATTTTGTCTATTTATTTTGATACGAATTACATGATTATTTGTGTATTTTTACATTTTTTATACGTATTTACATTATTTAATGTGTATTTTGTTTATATATTTTATACAAATTTACGTTATTATGTGTTGTATAGGTATTTTGATACAAATTTACATTATTTTATGTATTTTGTATATATATTTCAATTCAAATTTAGCTTATTTTATGTGTATTTTGTATATCTATTTATTTTAATACAAAATCAAATATTTTATGTTTTTTCCTATATATTTTTTTTATAAAAAATGCGTTATTTTATGGGTATTTTGCATCTTAATTTTCATACAAATTTACATTATTTTATTAATATTTTCTGTATTTATTTTGATACGATTTTACATTATTTTATTTGTGTTTTGTATATATTTTTTTATACATATTTACATTATTTAATGTTTTTTTTTGTATATATATTTGATACAAATTTACGTAATTTTAAGTCTATATGTTTATATATTTTCATTAAAATTTAAATTATTTTAAGTGTATTTTGTATACGAATTTACATTGTTTTATATGTACTTTGTATATATATTTTTATACGCATTTACATTATTTAATATTTATTTTGAATATATATTTTTATACAAATTCATGGTATTTTATGTGTATTTGTATATATATTTTCATATAAATTTACATTATTTTATGTGTATTTTGTACATATATTTTATTACAAATCTACCTTATTTTATGTTTATTTTGTATGTGTATTTTGTATATTTATATTTATCCAAATACACATTCTTTTATTGGTATTTTGTTTATTTATTTTAATTCGAATTTACATTATTTTATGTGTATTTTGTATACATTTTTTATACGTATTTACTTAATTTTATGTGTATTTTGTATATATATTTTTATAGAAATCTACGTTATTTTATTTGTATTCGTATATATATTTTGAAACAAATTTACATTGTTTTATATGTATTTTTGCATATCTCTTTCAATACAAATTTACCTTATTGTATGTGCATTTTGTATATTTATTTCAATACAAATTTAAATATTTTATGTGTATTTTGTTACATATATATTTTTTTTAAAAATGCGCTATTTTATGGGAATTTTGCATCTTTATTTTCATACAAACTTACATTATTTTATTTTCATAGAAATTTACTCTATTTTATGAGTATTCGTATATATATTTTGATACAAATTTACATTATTGATGTGTATTTTGCATATCTATTTCAATACAAATTAACTTTATTGTACGTGCATTTTGTATATTTATTTTAATACAAATTTAATTATTTTATATGTATTTTGTATATATATTTTTATGCAAATATGCGTTATTATATGGATATTTTGCATTTTATTTTCATACAAATTTACATTATTTTATTGATATTCTGTTTATTTATTTTTATTTTATTGTGTGTATTCGTATATATTTTGATACAAATTTTATACAAATTCTTGTTATTTAATGTGTATTTGTATATATGTATTTTGATACAAATTTATATTATTTTATGTGTATTTTTACATATATTTCATTACAAATTTACCTTATTTTATGTTTATTTTGTATATTTATCTCATTCAATTTTAAATTATTTTATGTGTATATTTGTATTTGTATTTAGGTTATTTTATGTGTATTTTCTATATATATTTTCATCCAAAATTACACTATTTTATTGGTATTTTCGTAATTTAATTCGATACAGATTTAGATTATTTCATAGGTATTTTGTATACATATTTTTATGCTCATATTTTTTTTATACTCATATTTTTATGCAAATTTATTTGATGTGCATTTTTGTACATATATTTTCATAGAAATTTGCGTTATTTTATGTGTTTTTTGTATATGTTTTTTCATACAAATTTATATTATTTCATTGGTATTTTGTTTATTTATTTTGATACGAATTACATGATTATATGTGTATTTTGTACTTATTTTTTATACGTATTTACATTATTTAATGAGCATTTTGTTTATATATTTTCATACAAATTTACCTTATTGTATGTGTATTTATATAAATATTTTGATACAAATTTACTTTATTTTATGTATTTTGTATATATATATATATATATATATATATATATATATATATATATATATATATATATATATATATATATATATATATATATATATATATATATATATATATATTTCATGTCAAATTTAGCTTATTTTGTGTGTATTTTGTATATCTATTTTCATACAAATTTAATTACTTTTGTGTATTTTTGTATATAGTTTTATACAAATTTACGCTATTTTATGTGTATTTTGTATATTTATATTTATACAAATACACATTCTTTTTTGGGTATTTTGTTTATTTATTTTGATACGAATTTACATTATTTTATGTGTAATTTGTATACATTTTTTTATACGTATTTACTTCATTTTATGTGTATTTTGCATATTTATTTTCAAACAAATTTAAATTATTTTTGTGTATTTTTGTATATATTTTTATACAAATTTTAGTTATTTTTTTTTTTTTGTATATATATTTTCCTACAAATATACATTCTTTTATTGGAATTTTGTGTATTTATTTTGTTACGAGTTTACATTATTTTATGTGTATTTTGTATATATATTTTCTACGTATTTAAATTATTTTGTGTATTTTATATATACATTTTCATAAAAATTTACGTTATTTTATTGTGTGTATTCGTATATATTTTGAAACAAATTTTATACAAATTCATGTTATTTTATGTGTATTTGTATATATATTTTCATACAAATTTATATTATTTTATGTGTATTTTTACATATATTTTATTACAAATTTACCTTATTTTATGTTTATTTTGTATATTTATTTCATTCAATTTTAAATTATTTAATGTGTTTATTTGTATTTGTATTTAGGTTATTTTATGTGTTTTCTATATATATTTTCATCCAAAATTACATTAATTTATTGTTATTTTCTTAATTTAACTCGATACGAATTTAGATTATTTCATATGTATTTTGTATACATATTTTTATACTCATTTACATTATCTAATGTGTATTTTGTATATATATTTTTTATGCAAATTAATTTTATGTGCATTTTTGTACATATATTTTTATAGAAATTTGCGTTATTTTATGTGTATTTTGTATATGTTTTCTCATGCAAATTTACATTATTTAATTAGTTTTTTTATTTATTTTGATACGAATGACATGATTATTTGTGTATTTTGTACATATTTTTTGTATACGTATTTACATTACTTAATGTGTATTTTGTTTATATATTTTTATACAAATTTACGTTATTATATGTGTATTTGTTAAAAATATTTTGAAACAAATTTACTTTATTTTATGTATTTTGTATATATATTTCAATTCAAATTTAGCTTATTTTGTGTGTATTTTGTATATCTATTTTCATACAAATTTAATTACTTCTGTGTATTTTTGTATATAGTTTTATACAAATTTACGTTATTTTATGTGCATTTTGTATATTTATATTTATACAAATACACATTCTTTTATTGGTATTTTGTTTATTTATATTTATACGAATTTACATTATTTTATGTGTATTTTGTGTACTTTTTCTATTCGTATTTACTTAATTTTATGTGTATTTAGTATATATATTTTTATAGAAATCTACGTTATTATATGTGTATTCGTATATATATTTTGAAACAAATTTACATTGTTTTATATGTATTTTGCATATCTATTTCAATACAAATTTACCTTATTGTATGTGCATTTTGTATATTTATTTTAATACAAATTCAAATATTTTATGTGTATTTTGGTATATATAATTAAAAAAAAGCGTTATTTTATAGGTATTTTGCATCTTAGTTTTCATACAAATTTACATTATTTTATTAATATTCTGTGTATATATTTTGATACGATTTTATATTATACTATTTGTGTTTTGTATATATTTTTTATACATATTTTCATTATTTAATGTGTATTTTTATATATATTTTATACAAATTAACGTTATTTTAAGTGTATTTCTTTATATAATTTCATTCAAATTTACATTATTTTAAATGTATTTTGTATATGTATTTCAATACAAATTTACCTAATTTTATGTGTATTTTGTATATTTATTTTCATACAAATTTAAATTATTTTTGTGTTTTTTTGTATATAGTTTTATACAAATTTAGGTTATTTTATGTGTATTTTCTATATCTAGTTTCATACAAATACACATTCTTTTATTGATATTTTGTTTATTTATTTTGACGCGAGTTTACATTATTTAATGGCTTCCTACAAATGAATAGACCATTTATCATTATTATTATTATTTTATTGCTATTTTGTTTATCTATTTTGATACGAATTACATGATTATATGTGTATTTTGTACATGTTTTTTATACGTGTTTACATTATTTAATGTGTATTTTGTTTATATATTTTTAAACAAATTAACGTTATTAAATGTGTATTTGTGTAAATATTTTGATACAAATTTACATTATTTTATGTATTTTGTATATACATTTCAATTCAAATTTAGCTTATTTTATTTTTATTTTGTATATATATTTTCATACAAATTTAATTATTCTATGTGTATTTTTGTATATTTATATTTATACAAACCCACATTCTTTTATTGGTAATTTGTTTATTTATTTTGATACGAATTTACATTATTTTATGTGTATTTTGTATACATTTGTTTATACGTATTTACTTCTTTTTATGTGTATTTTGTATATATTTTTATAGAAATCTACGTTATTTTGTGTGTATTCGTATATATATTTTGAAACAAATTTACATTGTTTTATATGTATTTTGCATATCTATTTCAATACAAATTTACCTTATTGTATGTGCATTTTGTATATTTATTTTAATACAAATTCAAATATTTTATGTGTATTTTGGTATATATATTTTCAAAAAAAATGCGTTACTTTATGGGTATTTTGCATCTAAATTTTCATACAAATTTACATTATTTTATTAAGATTCTGTGTATTTATTTTGATACTATTTTGCATTATTCTATTTGTGTTTTATATATATATTTTTTATACATATTTACATAATTTAATGTGTATTTTATATATATATTTTATACAAATTTACGTAATTTTAGGTGTATTTTTTATATATTTTCATTCAAATTTAAATATTATTTTATGTGTATTTTGTATATGTATTTCAATACAAATCTACCTAATTTTATGTATATTTTGTACATGTATTTAAATAAAATTTTATTTAATTATATGAGTATTTTGTATATCTATTTTCATACAAATTGAAATTAATTTTGTGTATTTTTGTATATATTTTTATACAAATATATTTTGTATATTTTTTTCCTACATATATACGTTCTTTTATCGTAGTTTTGATTATTTATTTCTATACGAATTTACATTATTTTAAGTGTATTTGATATGTATATTTTTATACTTATTTATATCATTTTATTTGTGTTTTGAATATATATTTTAATAGAAATTTACTCTATTATATGGGTATTCGTATATATATTTTGATACAAATTTACATTATTTATGTTTATTTTTCATATCTATTTCAATACAAATTTACCATATTGTATGTGTATTTTATATATCTATTTTAATACAAATTTAATCATTTTATGTGTATTTTTGTGAAAATATGCGTTATTATTTGGGTATTTTGCATCTTTATTTTCATACAAATTTACATTATTTTATTGATATTCTGTTTATTTATTTTCATACGATTTTACATTATTCTATGTGTATTTTGTATATATATTTTTATACACTTATACATTATTTAATGTATATTTTGTATATATATTTTATATAAATTTACGCTATTTTATGTGTATTTGTTTATATATTTTCATTCAAATTTACTATATTTTATGTGTAATTTGTATATGTATTTCAATACAGATTTGCCTGATTTTATATGTATTTTGCATATCTATTTTCAAATAAATTTAAATTATTTTTATGTAATTTTTATATATTTTTATACAAATTTTAGTTATTTTATTTGTATTTTGTATTTATATTTTCCTACAAATATACATTCTTTTAGTGGAATTTTGTTCATTTATTTTCAAAAGAATTTACATAATTTTATGTGTAATTTGTATATATATTTTTCTACGTATTTACATTATTTTATGTGTATTTTTTATATATATTTTCATAACAATTTACGTTATTTTATTGAGTGTATTCGTATATGTTTTGATACATATTTACATTATTTTATGTTTATTTTGCATATCTATTTCAATATAGATTTACCTTATTGTATGTGTATTTTGTATATTTATTTTAATAAAAATTTAATTATTTTATGTGTACTTTGTATACATTTTCTTATACGTATTTACTTCATTTAATGTGTATTTTGTATATATATTTTTATAGTAATCTACGTTATTTTATGTGTATTGGTATATATATTTTGAAGCAAATTTACATTGTTTTATATGTATTTAGCATATCTATTTCAATATAAATCTACCTTATTGTATGTGCATTTTGTATATTTATTGTAATACAAATTTAAATATTTTATTATTTTGGTATATATTTTTATAAAAAGAGTTTTATAAAAATTTAAAATATTTTATGTGTATTTTGTATATCTATTTTCATACAAATACACATTTTTTATTGATATTTTGTTTATTTATTTTGACGCGAATTCACATTATTTAATGTGTATTGTGTATATATATTTTTATACGTATTTACGTCATTTCATGTGTATTTTGTATATATATTTCTATAGAAATATATGTTATTTTATGTGTATTCGTATATATATTTTGAAACAAATATACATTGTTTTATGTCCATTTTGCATATTTTTTCAATATAAATTTACCTTATTGTACGTGCATTTTGTATATTAATTTTAATACAAATTTAATTATTCTATGTGTATTTTTGTATATGTATTTTCATAAAAAAATGCTTTATTTTATGAGTATTTTGCATCTTTATTTTCATACAAATTTACTTTATTTTATTGATATTCTGTGTATTTATTTTGATACGATTTTACATTATTCTATGTATATTTTGTATATATATTTCATACAAATGAACGTTATTTTATGTGAATTTGTTTTCATTTCATACAAATTTACATTATTTTATGTGTATTTTGTACATGTATTTAAATACAAATTTAACTAATTATATGTGTATTATGTATATCTATTTTCATACAAATTGAAATTAATTTTGTTTATTTTAGTATATATTTTATTCAAATTTTCGTAATTTTATGTGAATTTTGTATATTTATTTTCCTACAAATATACGTTCTTTTATCGGAATTTTGTTTATTTATTTTGATACGAATTTTCATTATTTTAGGTGTATGTGATATATATTTTTATACATATTTACATAATTCTATATGTATTTTGAATATATATTTTCATAGAAATTTACTCTATTTAATTTGTATTCGTATATATATTTTGATACAAATTTACATTATTTATGTGTATTTCGCATATCTATTTCAATACAAATTTTCTTTATTGTTTGTGCCTTTTGTATATTTATTTTGATGCAAATTTAATTATTTTATGTGTATTTTTGTATATATATTTTTAAACAAATATGCGTTCTTATATGGGTATTTTGCATCTTTATTTTCATACAAATTTACATTATTTTATTGATTGTCTGTTTATTTATTTTGATACGATTTTACGTTATTCTATGTATTTTGTATATATATTTTTAGACATATTTACATTATTTAATGTATATTTTGTACATATATTTAATGGAAATTTACGTTATCTTATGTGTATTTGTTTATATATTTTCATACAAATTTACATTATTTTATGTGTATTTTGTATATGTATTTCAATAAAAATTTGCCTAATTTCATTTGTATTTTGCATATCTATTTTCAAACAAATTTAAACTATTTTTGTGTATTTTTGTATTATTTTTATACAATTTTTTTTATTTTATTTGTATTTTGTATATATATTTTCCTACACATATACATTCTTTTACAGGAAATTTTTGTTTATTTATTTTGATACGAATTTACATTATTTTATGTGTATTTTGTATATATATTTTTCTATGTATTTACATTATTTTATGTGTATTTTGTATATATATATATATTCATAAAAATTTACTTAATTTTATTGTGTGTATTCGTATATATTTTGATAAAAAAATTCATTATTTTATGTGTTGTTTGCATATCTATTTCAATAAAATCTACCTTATTGTTTGTGTATTTTGTATATTTATTTTAATACAAATTTAACTTCTTTATGTGTATTTTTGTATATATATATATTTTTTAAATATGAGATATTTTATGGGTATTTTGCATCCTTAATTTTATAAATTTTTACATTACGTACATATCTTTTATACGTATTTACATTATTTAATGTGCATTTTGTTTATATATTTTTATACAAATTTACGTTATTATATGTGTATTTGAATATATATTTTGATACAAAGTTACATTATTTTATGTATTTTTTATATTTATTTCAATTCAAATTTAGCTTATTTTATGTGTATTTTGTATACCTATTTTCAAACAAATTTAATTATTTTTGTTTATTTTTTGTATATAGTTTTATACAATTTTACGTTAATTTATGTGTATTTTGTATATTTATATTTATACAAGTAAACATTCTTTTATTGGCATTTAGTTTATTTATTTTGATACGAATTTACATTATTTTATGTGTATTTTGTATACATTTTCCTATACGCATTTACTTCATTTTATGTGTATTTTGTATATATATTTTACAGCAATCTACGTTATTTTATGTGTATTCTGTGTATTTATTTTGATACTATTTTACATTATTCTATTTGTGTTTTGTATATATTTTTATACATATTTACATTATTTAATGTGTATTTTCTATATATTTCATACAAATTTTCGTTATTTTAAGTGTATTTGTTTATATTTTTTACTCAAATTTACATTATTTTATGTGTATTTTGTATATGTATTTCAATAGAAATTTACCTAATTTCATGTGTATTTTGTATATATTTTATACAAATTTAAATTATTTTTGTGTATTTTGTATAGAATTTTATACAAATTACAATATTTTATGTGTATTTTGTATATCTATTTTCATACAAATACACATTCTTTTATTGATATTTTGTTTATTTATTTTGATGCGAATTTACATTATTTAATGTGAATTGTGTATATATATTTTTATACGTATTTACGTTATTTCATGTGTATTTTGTATATATATTTCTATAGAAATATACGTTATTATATGTGTAATCGTATATATATTTTGAAACATATATACTCTGTTTTATGTGCATTTTGCATATTTTTTCAATACAAATTTACCTTATTGTACGTGCATTTTGTATATTAATTATAATACAAATTTAGCTTTTCTATGTGTATTTTTGTATATGTATTTTTATAAAAATATGCTTTATTTTATGGGTATTTTGCATCTTTATTTTCATACAAAATTACATTATTTTATTGATATTCTGTGTATTTATTTTGATACGATTTTACATTATTTTATGTATATTTTGTATCTATTTTATACCAATGTATGTTATTTTATGTGAATTTGTTTTCATTTCATACAAATTTACATTATTTTATGTGAGTTTTGTACATGCATTTAAATACAAATTTAACTAATTATATGTGTATTTTGTATATCTATTTTCATACAAATTGAAATTAATTTTGTGTATTTTTGTATATATTTTTATTCAAATTTTCGTAATTTTATGTGTATTTTGTATATTATTTTCCTACAAATATACGTTGTTTTATCGGAATTTTATTTATTTAATTTGATAAGAATTTTCTTTTTTTTAGGTGTATTTGATATATATATATATATATATATATATATATATATATATATATATATATATATATATATATATATATATATATATATATATATATATATATTTTATACTTATTTACATAATTTTATATGTATTTTGAATATATATTTTCATAGAAATTTACTCTATATGTATAAGTATAGAAAATACACATGAAATAATCTAAACTCGTATCGAAATAAATGAAGAAAATACCGATAAAATAATGTAATTTTGAATGAAAATATATATAGAAAATACACATAAAATAACGTAAATACAAATAAATATAAACACATAAAATGATTTGAATTTGAATGAAAATAGATATAAAAATAAACTTAAAATAAGGCAAATTTATTATGAAATATACATACAAAATACACATAAAATAATGTAGATTTGTTTCAAAATATATATACGAACACACATAAAATAACGTAGATTTCTATAGAAATATATATACAAAATACACATGAAATGTTGTAAATACGTATAAAAATATATATAAAAAATACACATTAAATAATGTAAATTCGTGTCAAAATAAATAATTAAAATATCAATAAAAGAATGTGTATTTGTATGAAAATACATATACAAAATACACAAAAAATAACGTAAATTTGTATAAAACTATATATAAAAATAGACAAACATAAGTTAAATTTGTATGAAAATAAATATACAAAATACACATAAAATTAGGTAAATTTGTAAAGATATACATATACAAAATACACATAAAATAATGTAAATTTGAATGAAAATATATAAACAAATACACTTAAATTAACATAAATTTGTATAAAATATATATAAAAAATACTCATTAAATAATGTAAATGTGTATAAAAAAAATATATATACAAAACACAAATAGAATAATGTAAAATCGTATTAAAATAAATACACAGAATGTAAATAAAATAATGTAAATTTGAATGAACATAAAGATGCAAAATACCCTTAAAAAAACGCATTTTTTATAAATATACTAAATACACATGAAAGGATGTAAATACGAATAAAAATATATATACAAAATACACATTAAATAATGTAAATTCGCGTCAAAATAAATAAACAAAATGTCAATAAAAGAATGTGTATTTGTATGAAAATAAATATACAAAATACACATTAGATAACATAAATCTGTATAAAACTATATACAAAAATACACAAAAGTAATTTAAATTTGTATGAAAATAAATATACAAAATACACATAAAATTAGGTAAATTTGTATTGAAATACATATAAAAATACACATAAAATACTGTAAATTTGAATGAAAATACATAAACAAATACAATTAAAATAACGTAAATTTGTATAAAAAAATATATACAAAACACAAATAGAATAATGTAAAATCGTATCAAAATAAATACACAGAATATTAATAAAATAATGTAAATTTGTATGAAAATAAAGAAGCAAAATACCCATAAAATAACGAATTTTTTTTAAATATATATACAAAAATACACATGAAAAAATTTATTTCTATTAAAATAAATATACAAAATACACATACAATAAGGTAAATCTGTATTGAAAGAGATATGCAAAATACATATAAAACAATGTAAATTTTTTTCAAAATATATATACGAATACACATAAAATAACGTAGATTTGTATAAAAATATATATACAAAATACACGTAAAATGAAATAAATACGTATAAAAAAATGTATACAAAATACACATAAAATAGTGTAAATTCGTATAAAAATAAATAAACAAAATACCAATAAAAGAATGTGTATTTGTATAAATATAAATATACAAAATACACATAAAATAACGTAAATTTGTATAAAACTATATACAAAAATACACAGAAGTAATTAAATTCGTATGAAAATAGATATACAAAATAAAGATAAAATAAGCTAAATTTGAATTGAAATGTATATACAAAATACATAAAATAATGTAAATTTGTATCAAAACACTTATAAAAATACATATAATAAAGTAAATTTGTTTAAAATATATAAAAAATACACATTAAGTAATGTAAATACGTATAAAAAATACAAATACATATAATCATGAAATTCGTATCAAACTAAATAAACAAAATAGCAATAAAATAATGTAAATTTGTATGAGAAAACATATAAATACATATAAAATAACGCTAATTTCTATAAAATATATGTCCAAAATGAACGTAAAATAAATTAACTTTGGATAAAAATATATACAAAACACATTAAATAATGTAAATGCGTACATAAAATAACTTAAATTTGTATAAAACTATATACAAAAATACACAAAAATAATTTAAATTTGTATGAAAAGAAATATACAAAATACACATAAAATTAGGTTAATTTGATTGAAATACATATACAAAATACACATAAAATAATATAAATTTGAAAGAAAATATATAAACAAATACACATATAATAACGTAAATTTGTATGAAATATATATACAAAATACACATTAAATAATGTAAATATGTATAAAAAAATATATACAAAACACAAATAGAATAATGTAAAATCGTATCAAAATATATACACAGAATATTAATAAAATAATGTAAATTTGTATGAAAATTAAGATGCAAAATACCTATAAAATAACGCATTTTTTATAAAATTATTGATACCAAAATACACATAAAATATTTGAATTTGTATCAAAATAAATATACAAAATGCACATACAATAAGGTAAATTTGTATTGAAATATATATGCAAAAAACATATTTCTATAAAAATACATATACAAAATACACAAAATTAAGTAAATACGTATAAAAAAATGTATACAAAATATACATAAAATAGTGTAAATTCGTATAAATATAAATAAACAATATAGCAATAAAAGAATGTGTATTTGTATAAATATAAATATACAAAATGCACATAAAATAACGTAAATTTATATAAAACTATATACATAAAATAACGCAAATTTCTATAAAAATATATGTACAAAAATGAACTTAAAATAAATTTGCATAAAAATATATATACAAAACACACATTAGATAATGTAAATGAGTATAAAAATATGTATACAAAATACCTATTAAATAATCTAAATTCGTATCGAATTAAATTAAGAAAATACCAATATAATAATGTAATTTTGGATGAAAATATATATACAAAATACTCATAAAATAACCTAAATACAAATACAAATATACACATAAAATAATTTAAATTTGAATGAAATAAATATACAAAATAAACATAAAATAAGGTAAATTTGTAATATGAAAAAATACACATAAAATAATATAAATTTGTATGAAAATATATATACAAATACACATTAAATAACATGAATTTGTATAAAATTTGTATCAAAATATATACTTATACACACAATAAAATAACGTAGTTTTTTTATGAAAATGTATAAACAAAATACACATAAAATAATTTAAATACGTAGAAAAATATATATACAAAAAACACAAAATAATGTAAATATGTATGTAAATATATAAACAAATACACATAAAATAATGTAAATTTGGATAAAATATATATACAAAATGAACATTAAATAATGTAAATATGTATAAAAAAATATATATACAAAAAACACATAGAATAATGTTAAATCGTATCAAAATAAATAAAGAGAATATCAATAAAATAATGTAAATTTGTATGAAAATAAAGATGCAAAAAATCCATATAATAACGCATATTTGCATAAAAATATATATACAAAAAGACATATAAAATAATTAAATTTGTATTAAAATAAATATACAAAATGAACGTACAATAAAGTAGATTTGTATTGAAATAGATATGCAAAATACACATTAATAATGTAAATTTGTATCAAAATATATATACGAATACACATAAAATAGAGTAAATTTCTATGAAAATATACATACAAAATAGATATACAAAATACACATATAACTAGTTAAATTTGTATTTAAATACATGTACAAAAAACACATAAAATAATGTAGATTTGTATGAAATGAAAACAAATACATTTTATATAAAATATATATACAAAATACACATAGAATAATGTAAAATCATATCAAAATAAATACACAGAATATCAATAAAATAATGTAAATTTGTATAAAAATAAAGATGCAAAATACCAATAAAATAAAGCATATTTTTATAAAAATACATATACAAAAATACACATAGATTAATCAAATTTGTATTAAAATTAATATACAAAATGCACATACAATAAAGTAAATTTGTATTAAAAAAATATGCAAAATACACATAAAACAATGTAAATTTGTTTCAAAATATATATACGAATACACATAAAATAACGCAGATTTCTATAGAAATATATATACAAAATACACTTGAAATAATGTAAATACGTATAAAAATATATATACAAAATACACATTAAATAATGTTAATTCGTGTCAAAATAAATAAACAAAATATCATGAAAAGAATGTGTATTTGTATGAAAATAGATATACAAAATACACATAAAATAACCTAAATTTGTATAAAACTACATACAAAAATACACAAAAATAATTTAAACTTGTATGAAAATAAATATACAAAAAACATATAAAATTAGGTAAATTTGTATTGAAATACATATACAAAATGCACATCAAATAATGTAAATTTGAATGAAAATATATAAACATATAGACTTAAAATAACGTAAATTTGTATCAAATATATATACTAAAAACACATTAAATAATGCAAATATGTATAAAAAAATATATACAAAACACAAATAAAATAATGTATAATCGTATCAAAATAAATACAGAAAATATTAATAAAATAATGTAAATTTGTATTAAAATTAAGATGCAAAATACCCATAAAATAACGCATTTTTTATAAAAATATAAATACGAAAAAAACATTAAATTTTTGGTTTTGTATTAAAATAAATAGATATACAAAATACACATAAAATAAGCTAAATTTGAATTGAAATATATATACAAAATACATAAAATAATGTAAATTTGTATCAAAATACTTATAAAAATACACATATAATAACGTAAATTTGTTTAAAAATATATAAACAAAATACACATTATATAATGTATATACGTATAAGAAAAATGTACAAAATACACAAATAATCATGTAATTCGTATCAAAATAAATAAGAAAAATACCAATAAAATAATATAAATTTCTATGAGAAAACATATACAAAATACACATAAATAACGCAAATATCAATAAAAATATATATAATATATTTAAATATTTAAAATATTTAATGTATATTTTGTATATATATTTTATCCAAATTTACGTTATTTTATATGTATTTGTTTATATATTTTCATACAAATTTACATTATTTTATGTGAGTTTTGTATATGTATTTCAATACAAATTTGCCTAACTTTATGTGTATTTTGCATATCTATTTTCAAACAAATTTAAATTATTTTTGTGTATTTTTGTATATATTTTTATACAAATTTTAGTTATTTTATTTGTTTTTTGTATATATATTTTCCTACAAATATACATTCTTTTATTGGAATTTTGTGTATTTAATTTTTTACGAATTTTCATTATTTTATGTTTATTTTGAATATATATTTTTCTACGTATTTAAATTATTTTATGTGTATTTTATAAATACATTTTCTATAAAATTTTCGTTATTTTATTGTGTGTATTCGTATATATTTTGAAACAAATTTTATACAAATTCATGTTATTTTATGTGTATTTGTATATATATTTTCATACAAATTTATATTATTTTATGTGTATTCTTACATATATTTTATTACAAATTTACCTTATTTTATGTTTATTTTGTATATTTATTTCATTTAATATAATCAAATTTAAATTTATTGCATATGCATTTTGTATATTAGTTTTAATACAAATTTAATTATTCTATGTGTATTTTTCTATATGTATTTTTATAAAAATATGCTTTATTTTATATGTATTTTGCATCTTTAGTTTCATACAAATTTACGTTATTTTATTGATATTCTGCTCATTCATTTTGATACGATTTGACATTATTCTATGTGTATTTTGTATATATTTTTCATACAAATTTACGATATTTTATGTGTATTTGTTTATATATTTTGACACAAATTTACAATATTTTATGGGTATTTTGTATATATATTTCAAAAGAAATTTACCTAGTTTAATGTGTATTTTGAATGTCTATTTTCATACAAACTCAAATTATTTTTATGTATTTTTGTATATATTTCAATACAAATTTTAGTTAGGTTATGTGTATTTTGTAAATCTATTTTCATTCAAATATATATTATTTTATTGGTATTTTGTTGATTTATATTGATACGAATTTACATTATTTTATATCTATTTTCATACAAACTCAAATTATTTTTATGTATTTTTGTATATATTTCAATACAAATTTTAGTTAGGTTATGTGTATTTTGTAAATCTATTTTCATTCAAATATATATTATTTTATTGGTATTTTGTTGATTTATATTGATACGAATTTACATTATTTTATATTATATAAATATATAATTTTATACAAATTCATGGTATTTTATGTGTATTTGTATAAATATCTTCATATAAATTTACATTATTTTATGTGTATTTTGTACATATATTTCATTACAAATTTACCTTATTTTATGTTTATTTTGTATGTGTATTTTGTACATTTATATTAATACAAATACAGATTCTTTTATTGGTATTTTGTTTATTTATTTTGTTTTGAGTTTACATTATTTTATGTGTATTTTGTTTACATTTTTTTATACGTATTTACTTAATTTTATGTGTATTTTGTATATATATTTTTATAGAAATCTACGTTATTTTATGTGTATTCGTACATATATTTTGAAACAAATTTACATTGTTTTAGATGTACAATAAGGTAAATTTGTATTGAAATACATATGCAAAATACATATAAAGCACTGTAAATTTGTTTCAAAATATGTATACGAATACATATAAAATAACGAAGATTTCTATAAAAATATATATACAAAATACACATAAAATGAAGTAAATACGTATAAAAAAATGTATACAAAATACACATAAAATAATGTAAATTCGTATCAAAATAAATAAACAAAAAACCAATAAAAGAATGTGTATTTGTATAAATATAAATATACAAAATACACATAAAATAACGTAAATTTATATAAAACTATATACAAAAATACACAGAAGTAATTAAATTTGTATGAAAATATATACAAAATACACGCAAAATGAGCTAAATTTGAATTGAAATATATATACAATATACATGAAATAAAGTAAATTTGTATCAAAATATATACAAATACACATATAATGACGTAAATTTGTATGAAAATATATAAACAAAATACACATTAAATAATGTAAATACGTATAAAAAAATGTGTACAAAATACACATATAATCATGTAATTCGTATCAAAATAAATAAACAAAATACCAATAAAATAATATAAATAATAATATAATAATATAAATGTACAAAATACACATACAAAATAAACATAAAATAAGGTAAATTTGGAATGAAATATTTGTACAAAATACACATAAAATAATGTAAATTTATATGAAAATATATATACAAATGCACATAAAATACCATGAATTTGTATAAAATTATATATTCAAAATAAATATTAAATAATGTAAATGCGTATAAAATATATATAAAAAGTACATATAAAATAATGTAAATTCGTATCAATATAAATCAACAAAATACCAATAAAATAATATATATTTGAATGAAAATAGATTTACAAAATACACATAACATAACTAAAATTTGTATTGAAATATATACAAAAGTACATATAAATAATTTGAGTTTGTATGAAAATAGATATTCAAAATACACATAGAACTAGGTAAATATCTTTTGAAATATATATACAAAATACCCATAAAATATTATCAATTTGTGTCAAAATATATAAACAAATACACATAAAATAACGTAAATTTGTATGAAAAATATATAAAAAATACACATAGAATAATGTCAAATCGTATCAAAATGAATGAGCAGAATATCAATAGAATAACGTAAATTTTGTATGAAAATAAAGATGCAAAATACCAATAAAATAAAGCATATTTTAATAAAAATACATATACAAAAAACACATAGAATAATTAAATTTGTATTAAAATTAATATACAAAATGCATATACAATAAGGTAAATTTGTATTGAAAAAATATGCAAAATACACATAAAAGTGTAAATTTGTTTAAAAATCTATATACGAATACACATAATATATCGTAGATTTCTATAGAAATATATATACAAAATACACATGAAATGATATAAATACGTATAAAAATATATATACAAAATACACATTAAATAATTTAAATTCTCGTCAAAATAAATAAACAAAATATCAATAAAAGAATGTGTATTTGTATGAAAATAGATATACAAAATACTCATAAAATAACCTAAGTTTGTATAAAACTATATACAAAAATACACAAAAATAATTTAAATTTGTATGAAAATAAACACCTAAATTCACATAAAATTAGGTAAATTTGTATTGAAATACATATACAAAATACACATAAAATAATGGAAATTTGAATGAAAATATATATAGATATACACTTAAAATAACGTAAATTTGTATCAAATATATATACAAAATACTAATTAAATAATGTAAATATGTATAAAAAAATATATACAAAACACAAATAGAATAATGTAAAATCGTATCAAAATAAATACACAGAATATTAATAAAATAATGTAAATTTTTATGAAAATAAAGATGCAAAATAGCCATAAAATAACGCATTTTTTATAAACATATATATACCAAAATACACATAAAATATTAAAATTTGTATTAAAATAAATATAAAAAATGCACATACTGTAAGGTAAATTTGTATTGAAATAGATATGCAAAATACATATAAAACAATGTAAATTTGTTTCAAAATATATATACGAATACACATAAAAAAACGTTGATTTCTATAAAAATATATACAAAATACACATAAAATGAAGTAAATACGTATAAAAAAATGAATACAAAATACACATAAAAATCGTATCAAAATAAATAAACAAAATACCAGTAAAAGAATGTGTATTTGTATAAATATAAATATACAAAATACACATAAAATATCGTAAATTTGTATAAAACTATATACAAAAATACACAGAACAAATACACATTCTTTTATTGGTATTTTGTTTATTTATTTTGTTTCGAATTTACATAATTTTATGTGTATTTTGTTTACATTTTTTATACGTATTTACTTAATTTTATGTGTATTTTGTATATATATTTTTTTAGAAATCTACGTTATTTTATATGTATTCGTATATATATTTTGAAACAAATTTACATTGTTTTAAATGTATTTTTGCATATCTCTTTCAATAGAAGTCTACCTTATTGTATGTGCATTTTGTATATTTATTTCAATACAAATTTAAATATTTTATGTGTATTTTGGTATATATATTTTTATAAGAAATGCGCTATTTGATGGGAATTTTGCATCTTTATTTTCATACAAATTTACATTATTTTATTAATATTCGGTGTATTTATTTTGATACGATTTTATATTATTCTATTTGTTTTTGTATATATATTGTTGTGTGTTTTTGTATAGTTTTATACAAATTTAGGTTATTTTATGTACGCATTTACATTATTTAATGTGTGTTTTGTATATATATTTTTATGCAAATTTACTTTATTTTATGTGCATTTTTGTACATATATTTTTTTAGAAATTTGCGTTATTTTATGTGTATTTGTATATGTTTTCTCATGAAAATTTACATTATTTTATTGCTATTTTGTTCATTTATTTTGATACGAATGAAAATAAACTAAATTTGTATTGAAATATATATACAAAATACATAAAATAATGTAAATTTGTATCAAAATATTTTAACAGATGCGCATAAAATAACGTAAATTTGTTTTAAAATATACAAAATACATATTAAATAATGTAAATATGTATAAAAAAATATATACAAAACACAAATAGAATAATGTAAAATCGTATCAAAACAAATACAAAGAATATTAATAAAACAATGTAAATTTGTATGAAAATAAAGATGCAACATACCCATTAAATAACGCATTTTAAAAAAAAATATATATACCAAAATACACATGAAAAAATTAATTTGTATTAAAATAAATATACAAAATACACATACAATAAGGTAAATATGTATTGAAATAGATATGCAAAATACATATAAAACAATATAAATTTGTTTCAAAATATATATACGATTACACATAAAATAACGTAGATTTGTATAAAAATATATATACAAAATACACATAAAATGAAGTAAATACGTATAAGAAAATGTATACAAAATACACATAAAATAATGTAAATTCGTATCAAAATAAATAAACAAAATACCAATAAAAGAATGTGTATTTGTATATATATAAATATACAAAATACACATAAAATAACGTAAATTTGTATAAAACTATATACAAAAATACACAGAAGTAATTAAATTCGTATGAAAATAGATATACAAAATACAGATAAAATAAGCTAAATGTATATACAAAATACATAAAATAATGTAGATTTGTATCAAAATATTTATAAAAATACATATATATATATATTTTTGATACGAATTTACATTATTTTATGTGTATTTTGTATACATTTTTTTATACGTATTTACTTCATTTTATGTGTATTTTGTATATATATTTTTATAGAAATCTTCGTTATTTTATGTGTATTCGTATATATATTTTGAAACAAATTTACATTGTTTTATATGTATTTTGCATATCTATTTCAATACAAATTTACCTTATTGTATGTGTTTTTTGTATATTTATTTTAATACAAATTTAATTTTTTGATGTGTATTTTGGTATATATATTTTTATTAATAAAAAAAATGCGTTATTTTATGGGTATTTTGCTTCTTTATTTTCATACAAATTTACATAATTTTATTAATATTCTGTGTATTTATTTTGATACGATTTTACATTATTCTATTTGTATTTTGTACATATTTTTTTTATACAAACTTACGTTATTTTAAGTGTATTTGTTTATGTATTTTCATTCAAATTTACATTATTTTATATGTATTTTGTGTATGTATTTCAATACAAATTTACCTAATTTTATGTGTATTTTGTATATTTATTTCCATACGAATTTAAAATATTTTTGTGTATTTTTGTATATAGTTTGATACAAATTTAGATTATTTTATGTGTATTTTGTATATCTATTTTCATATAAATACACATTCTTTTATTTATATTTTGTTTATTTATTTTGACGCGAATTTACATTATTTAATGTGTATTTTGTATATATATTTTTATACGAATTTACATCATTTTATGTGTATTTTGTATATATATTTTTATAGAAATCTACCTTAATTCATGTGTATTCGTATATATATTTTGAAACAAATTTACATTGTTTATATGTATTTTGCATATCTATTTTTGTGTATTCTGTATATATTTTTGTTATACATAGAATAATGTAAAATCGTATCAAAATAAGTACACAGAATATCAATAAAATAATTTAAATTTGTATGAAAATAAAGATGCAAAATACCCATAAAATAAAGCATATTTTTTTTAAAAATACATATACAAAAATACACAAAGAATAATTAAATATGTGTTAAAATTAATATACAAAATGCACATACAATAAGGTAAGTTTGTAGAAAAAAAAACGCAAAATACACATAAAACAGTGTAAATTTATTTCAAAATATATATACGAATACACATAAAATAACGTTGATTTCTATAGGAATATATATACAAAATACACATGAAATGATGTAAATACGTATAAAAATATGTATACAAAATACACATTAAATAATGTAAATTCGCGTCAAAATAAATAAACAAAATATCAATAAAAGAATGTGTATTTGTATGAAAATAGATATACAAAATACACATAAAATAACCTAAATTTGTATCAAACTATATACAAAAATACACAAAAATATTTTAAATTTGTATGAAAATAAATATACGAAATACATATAAAATTAGGTAAATTTGTATTGAAATACATATACAAAATACACATAAAATAATGTAAATTTGAATGAAAAGACATAAACAAATACACTTAAAATAACGTAAATTTGTATAAAAAAAATATATACAAAACACAAATAGAATAATGTAAAATCGTATCAAAATAAATACACAGAATATTAATAAAATAATGTAAATTTGTATGAAAATAAAGAGGCAAAATACCCATAAAATAACGCATTTTTTTTTATTTATAAAAATATATATACCAAAATACACATAAAAAAATTAAATTTGAATTAAAATAAATATATCAAAAACACATACAATAAGGTAAATTTGTATTGAAATAGATATGCAAAATACATATAAAACAATGTAAATTTGTTTCAAAATATATATACGAATACACATAAAATAACGTAGATTTCTATAAAAATATATATACAAAATACACATAAAATGAAGTAAATACGTATAAAAAAATGTATTCAAAATACACATAAAATAATGTAAATTCGTATCAAAATAAATATACAAAATACCAATAAAAGAATCTGTATTTGTATAAATATAAATATACAAAAAACACATAAAATAACGTAAATTTATATAAAACTATATACAAAAATACACAGAAGTATTTTAATATGTATGAAAATAGATATACAAAATAAGGTAAATTCGTTTCAAATTCAATAAACAAAATTCAGATAAAAGAAAGTATATTTGTAGAAAAAATAAATATACAAAATACACATAAGATAACGACAATTTGTTTGAAAATATATAAAAAAATAAACAAAAATAATTTCAATTTGTATGAAAATAAATATACAAAATACACATGCATTTTGTATATCTATTTTCACACAAATTTAATTACTTTTGTGTATTTTTGCATATAGTTTTATATAAATTTACGTTATTTTATTTGTATCTTCTATATTTATATTTATACAATTCACATTCTTTTATTAGTATTTTCTTTATTTATTTTGATACGAAATTACATTATTTTATGTGTATTTTGTATACCTTTTTTTATACGTATTTACTTCATTTTATGTGTATTTTGTATATTTATTTTCATAGAAATCTACGTTATTTTATGTGTATTCGTATATATATTTTGAAAAAAAATTACATGGTTTTATATGTATTTTGCATATCTATTTCAATACAAATTTACCTTATTGTATGTGCATTTTGTATATTTATTGTAATACAAATTCAAATATTTTATGTGTGTCTTGGTATAAATATTTTTATAAAAAATGCGTTATTTTATGGGTATTTTGCATCTTAGTTTTCATACAAATTTACATTATTTTATTAATATTCTGTGTATTTATTTTGATACGATTTTATATTATTCTATTTGTGTTTTGTATATTTATTTTATTACATATTTACATTATTTAATGTGTATTTTTTATATATATTTTATACAAATTTACGTTATTTTAAGTGTATTTGTTTATATTTTAATTCAAATTTTCATTATTTTATGTGTATTTTGTAAATGTATTTCAATACAAATTTACCTAATTTTATGTGTATTTTGTATATTTTTTTCATACAAATTAAAATTACTTTTGTGTATTTTTGTATATAGTTTTATACAAATTTTGGTGATTTTATGTGTATATTGTATATCTATTTTCATACAAATACACATTCTTTTATTGATATTTTGTTTATTTATTTTGACGCGAATTTACATTATTTAATGTGTATTTTATATATATATTTTTATACGTGTTTACATCATTTGATGTGTATTTTGCATATTTTTTCAATACAAATTTACCTTATTGTATATGAATTTTGTATATTAATTTTAATACAAATTTAATTATGATATGTGTATTTTTGTATATGTATTTTTATAAAAATATGCTTTATTTTATGGGTATTTTGCATTTTTATATTCATACAAATTTACATTATTTTATTTATATTCTGCTTATTTTTTCTTTAAACAATTTTACAGTATTCTATGTGTATTTTGTATATCTATTTTATACGTATTTACTTAATTTATGTGTATTTTGCATATATATTTTTTATAGAAATCTACGTTATTTTATGTGTATTGGTATATATATTTTGAAACAAATTTACATTGTTTTATATGTATTTTTGCAAATCTCTTTCAATACAAGTTTACCTTATTGTATGTGCATTTTGTATATTTACTTTAATACAAATTTAAATATTTTATGTGTATTTTGGTATATATATTTTTATAAGAAATGCGCTATTTGATGGAAATTTTGCATCTTTATTTTCATACAAATTTTCATTATTTTATTAATATTCGGTGTATTTATTTTGATACGATTTCACATTATTCTATTTGTTTTTTGTATATATATTTTTTTATACATATTTACATTATTTAATGTGTATCTTGCATATATATTTCATACAAATTTATTATCTATTATTTATTTTCATACAAATACACATTCTTTTCATAATATTTTGTTTATTTATTTTGACACGAATTTACCTAGATATGTATTTTGTATATATATTTTTATACGTATTTACATAATTTCATGTGTATTTTGTATATATATTTCTATAGAAATCTACGTTATTTTATGTGTATTCGTATATATATTTTGAAACAAATTTACTTTATTTTATATGTATTTTTGAATATCTCTTTCAATACATATTTACCTTACTGTATATGCATTTTGTATATTTATTTCAATACAAATTTAAATATTTTATGTGTATTTTGGTATATATATATTTATAAAAAAATGCGCTATTTTATGGAAATTTTGCATCTTTCTTTTCATACAAATTTACATTATTTTATTGATATTCTGTGTATTTATATTGAAAGGATTTTACATTATTCTATTTCTTTTTTGTATATATTTTTTTATACACATTTACATTATTTAATGTGTATCTTGCATATATATTTTATACAAATTTACGTTATTTTAAGTGTATTTGTTTATATATTTTCATTCAAATTTACATTATTCTATGTGTATTTTGTATATGTTTTTCAATACAAATTTACCTAATTTTATGTGTATTTTGTATATTTCTTTTCATACAAATTTTAAATATTTTTGTGTATTTTTGTATATAGTTTTATACAAATTTAGGTTATTTTATGTACGCATTTACTTTATTTAATGTGTGTTTTGTATATATATTTTTATGCAAATTTACTTTATTTTATGTGCATTTTTGTACATATATTTTTTTAGAAATTTGCGTTAATTTATGTGTATTTGTATATGTTTTCTCATACAAATTTACATTATTTGATTGCTATTTTGTTTATTTATTTTGATACGAATGAAAATAGATATACAAAATATACATAAAATAAACTAAATTTGTATTGAAATATATATACAAAATACATAAAATAATGTAAATTTGTATCAAAATATTTTAACAGATGCGCATAAAATAACGTAAATTTGTTTTATATTATACAAAATACACATTAAATAATGTAAATATGTATAAAAAAATATATACAAGACACAAATAGAATAATGTAAAATCGTATCAAAATAAATACACAGAATATTAATAAAACAAGTAAATTTGTATGAAAATAAAAATGCAAAATACCCATTAAATAACGCATTTTTTATAAAAATATATATACCAAAATACACATGAAAAATTAATTTGTAAAATAAATTTTCAAAATACACATACAATAAGGTAAATCTGTATTGAAATAGATATGCAAAATACATATATAACAATGTAAATTTCTTTCAAAATATATATACGAATACACATAAAATAACGTAGTTTTGTATAAAAATATATATACAAAATACACATAAAATGAAGTAAATACGTATAAGAAAATGTATACAAAATTCACATAAAATAATGTAAATTCGTATCAAAATAAATAAACAAAATACCAATAAAAGAATGTGTATTTGTATGAATATAAATATACAAAATACACATAAAATAACGTAAATTTGTATAAACTATACAAAAATACACAGAAGTAATTAAATTCGTATGAAAATAGATATACAAAATACAGATAAAATAAGCTAAATTTGAATTGAAATGTATATACAAAATACAATATTTTATGTGTATATTTGTATTTGTATTTAGGTTATTTTATGTGTATTTTATATATATATTTTCATCCAAAATTACATTATTTTATTGGTATTTTCTTAATTTAATTCGATACGAATTTAGATTATTTCATAGGTATTTTCTATACATATTTTTATACTCATTTACATTATCTAATGTGTGTTTTGTATATATGTTTTTATGCAAATTTATTTTATGTTCATTTTTGTACATATATTTTTATAGAAATTTTCGTTATTTTATGTATATAGTTTTATATAAATTTACGTTATTTTACGTGCATTTTTTATATTTATATTTATACAAATACACATTCTTTTATTGGTATATTGTTTATTTACATTTATACGAATTTACATTATTTTATGTGTATTTTGTATACATTTTTTTATACGTATTTACTTAATTTTATATGTATTTTGTATATGTATTTTTATAGAAATCTACGTTATTTTATTTGTATTCGTATATATATTTTGAAACAAATTTACATTATTTTATATGTATTTTGCATATCTATTTCAATACAAATTTACCTTATTGTATGTGCATTTTGTATATTAATTTTAATACAAATTTGATTAATCTATGTGTATTTTTGTATATGTATTTTTATAAAAATATGTAATTAGTTAAATTTGTATTTAAATACATGTACAAAATACACATAAAATAATGTAAATTTGTATGAAATGAAAACAAATTCACATAAAATAACGTACATTTGTATAAAATAGATATACAAAATAATTTTATGAGTATTTTGTATATTTATTTTCATACAAATTTAAATTATTTTTGTGTATTTTTGTATATAGTTTTATACAAACTTAGGTTATTTTATGAGTATTTTGTATATCTATTTTCACACAAATACACATTCTTTTATTGATATTTTGTTTATTTATTTTGACGAGAATTTAAATTATTTAATGTGTATTTTGTATATATATTTTTATACGTATATACATCATTTCATGTGTATTTTGTATATATATTTCTATAGAAATCTACGTTATATTATATGTATTCGTATATAGATTTTTAAACAAATTTACACTTTTATGTGTATTTTGCATATTTTTTCAATACAAATTTACCTTATTGTATATGCATTTTGTATATTAATTTTAATACTAATTTAATAATTCTATGTGTATTTTTGTATATGTATTTTTATAAAAAATATGCTTTATTTTATGGGTATTTTGCATCTTTATTTTCATACAAATTTACGTTATTTTATTGATATTCTGCTCATTCATTTTGATACGATTTGACATTATTCTATGTGTATTTTGTATATATTTTTTAAACAAATTTACGTTAATTTATGTGTATTTGTTTATATATTCTGACACAAATTTACAATATTTTATGGGTATTTTGTATATATATTTCAAAAGAAATTTACCTAGTTTTATGTGTATTTTGAATATCTATTTTCATACAAACTCAAATTATTTTTATGTATTTTTGTATATATTTCAATACAAATTTTACTTATGTTATGTGTATTTTGTAAATCTATTTTCATTCAAATATATATTATTTTATTGGTATTTTGTTGATTTATATTGATACGAATTTACATTATTTTATATGTACTTTTTATATATATTTTTATACGCATTTACATTATTTAATATTTATTTTGAATATATAGTTTTATACAAATTCATGGTATTTTATGTGTATTTGTATATATATTTTCATATAAATTTACATTATTTTATGTGTATTTTGTACATATATTTCATTACAAATTTACCTTATTTTATGTTTATTTTGTATATGTATTTTGTACATTTATATTTATACAAATACACATCCTTTTATTGGTATTTTGTTATTTTTTTTTTGTTTCGAATTTATTTTATTTTATATGTATTTTGTTTACATTTTTTTATACGTATTTACCTAATTTTATGTGTATTTTGTATATATATTTTTATTGAAATCTACGTTATTTTATGTGTATTCGTATATATATTTTGAAACAAATTTACTTTGTTTTATATGTATTTTTGCATATCTCTTTCAATAGAAGTTTACCTTATTGTATGTGCATTTTGTATATTTATTTCAATACAAATTTAAATATTTTATGTGTATTTTGGTATATATATTTTTATAAGAAATGCGCTATTTGATGGGAATTTTGCATCTTTATTTTCATACAAATTTAAATTATTTTATTAATATTCGGTGTGTTTATTTTGATACGATCTTACATTATTCTATTTGTTTTTTGTATATATATTTTTTATACATATTTACTTTATTTAATGTATATCTTGCATATATATTTCATACAAATTTATTATCTATTATTTATTTTCATACAAATACACATTCTTTTGATGATATTTTGTTTATTTATTTTATATATATATATATATATATATATATATATATATATATATATATATATATATATATATACATATATATATATATATATATATATATATATATATATATATATATATATATATATATATTTTATACGTATTTACATAATTTCATGTGTATTTTGTATATATATTTCTATAGAAATCTACGTTATTTTATGTGTATTCGTATATATATTTTGAAACAAATTTACAATGTTTTATTTGTATTTTGCGTTTTTTTTCAATACAAATTTACCTTATTGTATGTGTGCATTTTGTATATTAATTTTAATACAAATTTAATTATTCTATGTGTATTTTTGTATATGTATTTTTAAAAAAAAATATGCTTATCTTATGGGTATTTTGCATCTTTATTTTCATACAAATTTAAATTATTTTATTGATATTCTGTGTACTTATTTTGATACGATTTTACATTATTCTATGTATAACAAAAATAAATACAGAATACACAAAAATAGATATGCAAAATACATATAAACAATGTATATTTGTTTCAAAATATATATACGAATACACATGACATGGATATTTTGAATCTTAATTTTCATACAAATTTACATTATTTTATTAATATTTTCTGTATTTATTTTGATACGATTTTACATTATTTTATTTGTGTTTTGTATATATTTTTTATACATATTTACATTATTTAATGTGTTTTTCGTATATATATTTGATACAAATTTACGTTATTTTAAGTCTATATGTTTATATATTTTCATTCAAATTTACATTATTTTATGTGTATTTTGTATATGTATTTCAATACAAATTTACCAAATTTTATGTTTTTTGTATATTTATTTTCATACAAGTTTAAATTATTTTTGTTTATTTTTGTATATAGTTTTATACAAATTTAGGTTATTTTATGTGTATTTTGTATATCTATTTTCATACAAATACACATTCTTTTCATGATATTTTTTTATTTATTTTGACACGAATTAACATTATTTAATGTGTATTTTGTATATATATTTTTATACGTATTTACATTATTTCAAGTGTATTTTGTATATATATTTCTATAGAAATCTACGTTATTTTATGTGTATTCGTATATATATTTGGAAGCAAATTTACATTGTTTTATGTGTATTTTGCATATTTTTTCAATACAAATTTACATTATTGTATGTGCATTTTGTATATTAATTTTAATACAAATTTGATTAATCTATGTGTATTTTTGTGTATGTATTTTTATAAAAATATGCTTTATTTTATGTGTATTTTGCATCTTTATTTTCATACAAATTTACATTATTTTATTGATATTCCGTGTATTTATTTGGTATGATTTTACATTATTCTATGTGTATTTTGTATATATATTTTATATAAAATGTATTTGTTTTCATTTCATACAAATCTACATTATTTTATGTGTTTTTTGTACATGTATTTAAATACAAATTTAACTAGTTATATGTGTATTTTGTACATCTATTTTGTATGTATATTTTCATAGAAATTTACTCTATTTTATGAGTATTCGTATATATATTTTGATACAAATTTACATTATTGATGTGTATTTTGCATATCTATTTCAATACATATTTTCTTTATTGTACGTGCATTTTGTATATTTATTTTAATACAAATTTAATTATTTTATATGTATTTTTGTATATATTTTTATGCAAATATGCGTTATTTTATGGATATTTTGCAGCTTTATTTTCATACAAATTTACATTATTTTATTGATATTCTCTTCATTTATTTTGATACGATTTAACATTATTCTATGTGTATTTTGAATATATTTTTCATACATATTTACATTATTTAAGGTTTATTTTGTATATATATTTCATCCAAATTTACATTATTTTATGTGTATTTGTTTATATATTTTTATACAAATTTACATTATTTTATGTGTATTTTGTATATACATTTTCATAAAAAAATTACGTTATTTTATTATGTGTATTCGTATATATTTTGATACAAATTTTATACAAATTCATGTTATTTAATGTCTATTTGTATATATATTTTCATACAAATTTATATTATTTTATGTGTATTTTTTCATATATTTCATTACAAATTTACCTTATTTTATGTTTATTTTGTATATTTGTTTCATTCAATTTTAAATTATTTTATGTGTATATTTGTATTTGTTTTTAGGTTATTTTATGTGTATTTTGTATATATATTTTCATCCAAATTTACATTATTTTATTGGTATTTTCTTAATTTAATTCGATACGAATGTAGATTATTTCATAGGTATTTTGTATACATATTTTTATACTCATTTACATTATCTAATGTGTGTTTTGTATATATATTTTTATGCAAATTTATTTTATGTTCATTTTTGTACATATATTTGTATAGAAATTTGCGTTATTTTATGTATATACTTTTATATAAATTTACGTTATTTTATGTGCATTTTGTATATTTATATTTATACAAATACACATTCTTTTATTGCTATATTGTTTATTTATATTTATACGATTTTACATTATTTTATGTGTATTTTGTATACATTTTTTTATACGTATTTGCTTAATTTTATGTGTATTTTGTATATGTATTTTTATAGAAATCTACGTTATTTTATGTGTATTCGCATATATATTTTGAAACAAATTTACATTATTTTATATGTATTTTGCATATCTATTTCAATACAAATTTACTTTATTGTATGTGCATTTTTTATATTTATTTTGATACAAATTCAAATATTTTATATGTGTTTTGGTATCAATAATTTTATAAAAAAAACCGTTATTTTATAGGTATTTTGCATCTTAATTTTCATACAAATTTACATTATTTTATTAATATTCTGTGTATATATTTTGATACGATTTTACATTATTCTATTTGTTATTTTTATACATATTTACATTATTTAATGTGTATTTTGTATATATATTTCATACAAATTTACGTTATTATATGTGTATTTGTTTATATATTTTCTTTCAAATTTACATTATTTTATGTGTATTTTGTATATGTATTTCTTTGCAAATTTACCTAATTTTATGTGTATTTTGTATATTTATTTTCATACAAATTTAACTTATTTTTGTGTATTTTTATATATAGTTTTATACAAATTTACGTTATTTTATATGTATTTTGTATATGTATTTTCATACAAATACACATTCTTTTATTGATATTTTAATTATTTATTTTGACACGAATTTACATTATTTAATGTGTATTTTGTATATATATTTTTATACGTATTTACAACATTTCATGTGTATTTTGTATATATATTTCTATAGAAATCTACGTTATTTTATGTGTATTCGTATATATATTTTGAAACAAATCTACATTATTTTATGTTTATTTTGTATATATATTTCATTATAAATTTGCCTTATTTTAAGTTTATTTTTATATCTATTTTCATTCAAATTCAAATCATTTTATGTGTATATATTTATTTGTATTTACGTTATTTTATGTGTTTTCATTCAAAATTATATTATTTTATCGGTATTTTGTTCATTTATTTCGATACGAATTTAGATTATTTCATGTGTATTTTCTATACATATACATATAGAGTAAATTTCTATGAAAATATATATTCAAAATACATATAAAATTATGTAAATAAGTATAAAAATATATATATCAAATACACCTAAAAAAATGAAAATTCGTATCAAAATAAATAAATAAAATTCCGATAAAAGAACGTATATTTGAAGGAAAATAAATATACAAAATACACAAAAAATTACGAAAATTTGAATAAAAATATATACAAAATACACAAAATTAATTTCAATTTGTATGAAAATAGATATACAAAATACATATAATTAGTTAAATTTGTATTTAAATACATGTACAAAATTCACATAAAATAATGTAAATTTGTATGAAATGAAAACAAATTCACATAAAATAACGTACATTGGTATAAAATAGATATATAAAATATACATAGAAAAATGTAACATAGTATCAAAATAAATACACAGAATATCAATAAAATAATGTAATTTTGTATGAAAATAGAGATGCAAAATACCCATAAAATAAAGCATATTTTTATAAAAATACATATAAAAAAATACATATAGAATAGCTAAATTTGTATTAAAATTAATATACAAAATGCACGTACAATAAGGTAAATTTGTATTGAAAAAATATGCAAAATGCACATAAAACAATGTATATTTGTTTCAAAATATATATACGAATACACATAAAATAACGTATATTTCTATAGAAATATATACACAAAATACACATGAAATGACGTAAATACGTATAAAAATATATATACACAATACACATTAAATAATGTAAATTCGCATCAAAATAAATAAACAAAATATCAATAAAAGAATGTGTATTTGTATGAAAATAGATATACAAAATACACATAAAATATTGTAAATTTGAATAAAACTCTATTAAAAAAATACACAAAAAATAATTTAAATTTGTATAAAATATATATACAAAATACACATGAAATTAGGTAAATTTCTATTGAAATACATATACAAAATACAAATAAAATAATGTAAATTTGAATAAAAATATATAAACAAATACACTTAAAAGAACGATAATTTGTATGAAATATATATAGAAAATACACATTAAATAATGTAAATATGTATAAAAAAATATATACAAAACACAAATAGAATAATGTAAAATAGTATCAAAATAAATGCACAGAATATTAATAAAATAATGTAAATTTGTATGAAAATAAAGATGCAAAATACCCATAAAACAACGCATTTTTTTATGAAAATATATATACCAAAATGCACATAAAATATTTAAATTTGTATTACAATAAATATACAAAATGCACATACAATAAGGTAAATTTGTATTGAAATAGATATGCAAAATACATATAAAACAATGTAGATTTGTTTCAAAATATACATACGAATACACATAAAATAACGTAGATTTCTATAAAATATATATACAAAATACACATAAAATGAAGTAAATACGTATAAGAAAATGCATACAAAATACACCTAAAATAATGTAAATTCGTATCAAAATAAATAAACTAAATGCCAATAAAAGAATGTTTACTTGTATAAATATAAATATACAAAGTACACATAAAATAACGTAAAATTGTATAAAACTATATACAAAAATAAACAAAAATAATTAAATTTGTATGAAAATAGATATACAAAAGACACATAAAATAAGCTAAATTTGAATTGAAATAAATATAGAAAATACATAAAATAATGTAAATTTGTATCAAAATATATATTCAAATACACATATAATAACGTAAATTTGTATAAAAATATATAAACAAAATACACATTAAATAATGTAAATACGTATAAAAGATATGTACGTAATGTAAAAATTTATAAAATTAAAGATGCAAAATACCCATAAAATATCTTATATTTAAAAAAAAATATATATACAAAAATACACAGAAAATAATTAAATTTGTATTAAAATAAATGTACAAAACACACATACAATAAGGTAGATGTTTATTGAAATAGATATGCAAAAAACACATAAAATAATGAAATTTTTTATCAAAATATATACGAATACACACAATAAAATTACGTAATTTTTTATGAAAATATATATACAAAATACACATAAAATAATGTAAATACATAGAAAAATATATATACAAAATACACATAAAATAATGTAAATTCGTATCAAAATAAATAAACAAAATTTCCTCTAAAAGAATGTATATGTGTAGGAAAATACATATACAAAATACAAATAAAAAAAAAAATTGTATAAAAATAATACAAAAATACACAAAAATAATTTTAATTTGTTTGAAAATAGATATGCAAAATACAAATGAAATTAGGCAAATTTTTATTGAAATACATATACAAAATACACATAAAATAATGTAAATTTGTATGAAAATATATAAACAAATACACATAAGATAACGTAAATTTCCATAAAATATATGTACAAAATATACATTAAATAATGTAAATATGTCTAAAAATATATATACAAAACCCACAGAATAACGTAAAATCGTATCAAAATAAATAAACAGACAATCAATAAAATAATGTAAATTTGTATGAAAATAAAGATGCAAAATACCCATATAATAACGCATATTTGTTTAAAAATATATACAAAAATACACATAAAATAATTAAATTTGCATCAAAATAAATATACAAAAGGCACATACAATAAAGAATATTTGTATTGAAATAGATATGCGAAATACACATAAATAATGTAAATTTGTATCAAAATATATATACGAATACACATAAAATAGAGTAAATTTCTATGAAAATATATATTCAAAATACATATAAAATTATGTAAATAAGTATAAAAATATATATATCAAATACACCTAAAATAATGAAAACTCGTATCAAAATAAATAAACAAAATTCCGATAAAAGAACGTATATTTGTAGGAAAATAAATATACAAAATTCACTTAAAATTACGAAAATTTGAATAAAAATATATACTAAAATACACAAAATTAATTTCAATTTGTATGAAAATAGATATACATAATACACATATAATTAGTTAAATTTGTATTTAAATACATGTACAAAATACACATAAAATAATGTAAATTTGTATGAAATGAAAACAAATTCACATAGAATAACGTTCATTTGTATGAAATATATATACAAAATATACATAGAATAATGTAAAATCGTATCAAAATAAATACGCAGAATATCAATAAAATAATGTAAATTTGTATGAAAATAAAGATGCAAAATACCCATAAAATAAAGAATTTTTTATGAAAATACATATACAAAAATACACATAGAATAATTAAATTTGTATTAAAATTAATATACAAAATGCACGTAAAATAAGGTAAATTTATATTGAAAAAATATGCAAAATGCACATAAAACAATGTATATTTGTTTCAAAATATATATACGAATACTCATAAAATAACATATATTTCTATAGAAATATATATACAAAATACACATGAAATGACGTAAATACGTATAAAAATATATATACGCAATACACATTAAATAATGTGAATTCGCGTCAAAATAAATAAGCAAAATATCAATAAAAAATGTGTATTTGTATGAAAATAGATATACAAAATACACATAAAATATTTTAAATTTATATAAAACTCTTTTTATAAAAATATATATACCAAAATAATAAAAATTTTAAATTTGTATTACAATAAATATACAAAATGCACATACAATAAGGTAGATTTATATTGAAATAGATATCCTAAATACATATAAAACAATGTAAATTTGTTTCAAAATATATATACCAATACACATAAAATAACGTAGATTACTATAAAAAATATATATACAAAATACACATTAAATGAAGTAAATACGTATAAGAAAATGTATACAAAGTACACTTAAAATAATTAAATTTGTATTAAAATAAATATACAAAATACACATACAATAAGGTAAATCTATATTGAAATAGATATGCAAAATAAACATAAAATAATGTAAATTTGTATCAAATCATATACAAATACACACAATAAAATAACGTAAATTTTTATGAAAATATATATAAAAAATACACATAAAATCGTGTAAATACGTAGAAAAATATATATACAAAATTCACATAAAATTATGTAAATTCTTATGAAAATAAATGAACAAAATTCCACTAAAAGATTGTATATTTATAGGAAAATATAAATAAAAAATACAAATAAAATAACTAAAATTTGTATAAAAATATATAAAAAAAACATAAAAATAATTTAAATTTGTTTGAAAATAGATATGCAAAATACACATAAAATTAGGGAAATCTGTATTGAAATACATATACAAATTACACATCAAATATTATAAATTTGTATGAAAATATATAAACAAATACACATAAAATAGCGTAAATTTATATAAAATATATATACAAAATATACATTAAATAATGTAAATGTGTATAAAAATATATTTACAAAATACACATAGAATAATGTAAAATCGTATCAAAATAAATCAACAGAATATCAATAAAATAATGTAAATTTGTATGAAAATAAAGATGCAAAATACCCAAATAAATATACAAAATACACATATAATATGGTAAATTTGTATAGAAATAGATATGCAAAATAAACATAAATAATGTAAATTTGTATCAAAATATATATACGAATACCCATAAAATAGAGTAAATTTCTATGAAAATATATATTCAAAACACGAATAAAATGATATAAATAAGTATAAAAATATTCATATCAAATACACCTAAAGTAATGTAAATTCGTATAAAAATAAATAAACAAAATTACGATAAAAGATGCAAGATACACATTAAATAATGTAAATATGTATAAAAAAAATATATACAAAAAACAAATAGAATAATGTGAAATCGTATCAAAATAAATACACGGAATATTAATAAAATATTGTAAATTTGTATGAAAATAAAGATGCAAAATTCCCATCAAATAGCGCATTTCTTATAAAAAATATATATACCAGAATACACATAAAATATTTAAATTTGTATTGAAATAAACATACAAAATGCACATACAATAAGGTAAATTTGTATTGAAAGAGATATGCAAAAATACATATAAAACAATGTAAATTTGTTTCAAAATATATATACGAATACACATAAAATAACGTAGATTTCTATAAAAATATATATACAAAATACACATAAAATTAAGTAAATACGTTTAAAAATAGATATACAAAATACACATGGAATAATGTAAAATTGTTTAAAAAAAAAAAAAGAATATAAATAAAATAATGTAAATTTGTAAGAAAATAAAAATGCAAAATACCCATAAAATAAAGCATATTTTTATAAAAATACATATACAAAAATACACATAGCATAATTAAATTTGTATTAAAATTAATATACAAAATGCATATACAATAAGGTAAATTTGTATTGAAAAAATATGCAAAATAAACATAAAACAGTGTAAATTTATTTCAAAATCTATATAAGAATAATAATAAATAAACTTATATTTATATATAAATATATACAACGTATATATATAAATATATATATATATATATATATATATATATATATATATATATATATATATATATATATATATATATATATATATATATATATATATATATATATATATATATATATGTATATATATATATATATATATATATATATATATATATATATATATATATATATATATATATATATATATATATATATATATATATATATATATATAAAACACATTAAATAATGTAAATTCGCGTCAAAATAAATAAACAAAATATCAATAAAAGAATGTGTATTTGTATGAAAATAGATATACAATATACACATAAAATCACCTAAATTTGTATAAAACTATATACAAAAATACACAAAAATAATTTTAATTTGTATGAAAATAAATATACAAAATACACATAAAATTAGGTAAATTTGTATTGAAATACATTTACAAAATACATAAAATAATGTAAATTTGAATGAAAATATATAAACAAATACACTTAAAATAACGTAAATTTGTATAAAATATATATAAAAAATACACATTAAATAATGTAAATATGTATAAAAGAATATATACAAAACACAAATAGAATAATATAAAATCGTATCAAAATAAATACACAGAATATTAATAAAATAATGTAAATTTGTATGAAAATTGTTGCAAAATACCCATAAAATAACACATTTTTTATAAAAATATTTATACCAAGACACACATAAAATATTTGAATTTGTATTAAAATAAATATACAAAATGCACATACAATAATAAATTTTTTTATTGAAATAGATATGCAAAATACATATAAAACCATGTAAATTTTTTAAAAAATATATATACGAAACACATAAAATAACGTAGATTTCTATGAAAATAAATATACAAAATACACATAAAATGAAGTAAATACGTATAAAAAAAGGTATATAAAATACACATAAAATATTGTAAACTCGTATCAAAATAAATAAACAAAATACTAATAAAAGAATGTGTATTATATATATATATATATATATATATATATATATATATATATATATATATATATATATATATATATATATATATATATATATATATATATATATATATATATATATATATATATATATAAATTTACAAAATACAAATAAAATAACGTAAATTTATATAAAACTATATGCAAAAATACACAAAAGTAATTAAATTTGTGTGAAAATAGATATACAAAATACATGTGTATTTTGTATATTTACTTTCATACAAATTGAAATTATTTTTGTTTATTTTTTTGTATATTTTCACACAAATTTTCGTTATTTAATGTGTATTTTGTATATTTATTTTTTCTACAAATATACGTTCTTTTATCTGAATTTTGTTTATTGAATTTGAAACGAATTTACCTTATTTTGTATATCTATTTTAATTAAAATACTTCTGTGTATTTTTGTATAGGGTTTTATATAAATTTACGTTATTTTATGTGTATTTTGTATATTTATATTTAAACAAATACACATTCTTTTATTGGTATTTTGTATATTTATTTTGATACGAATTTACATTATTTTATGTGTATTTTGTATACATTTTTTTATACGTATTTACTTCATTTTATGTGTATTTTGTATATATATTTTTATAGAAATCTACGTTATTTTATGTGTATTCGTATATATATTTTGAAACAAATTTACATTGTTTTATATGTATTTTGCATATCTATTTCAATACAAATTTATCTTATTGTATGTGTTTTTTGTATATTTATTTTAATACAAATTTAATTTTTTGATGTGTTTTTTGGTATATATATTTTTATAAATAAAAAAATGCGTTATTTTATGGGTATTTTTATAAATATTTTGATACAAATCTACATTATTTTATGTATTTTGTATATACATTTCAGTTCAAATTTAGCTTATTTTATCTGTATTTTGTATATCTATTTTCATACGAATTTAATTACTTCTGTGTATTTTTGTATATAGTTTTATACAAATTTACGTTATTTTATGTGTATTTTGTATATTTATATTTATACAAATACACATTCTTTTTTTTGGTATTTTGTTTATTTATTTTGATACGAATTTACATTATTTTATGTGTATTTTGTACACATTTTCTTATACGTATTTACTTCATTTTATGTGTATTTTGTATATATATTTTTATACAAATCTACGTTATTTTATGTGTATTCGTATATATATTTTGAAACAAATTTACATTGTTTTATATGTATTTTGCATATATATTTCAATACAGATTTACCTTATTGTATGTGTATTTTGTATATTTATTTTAATACAAACTAATTTTTTCTTGTGTATTTTTGTGTATTTTGGTATGTATGTTTTTATAAAAAATGCGTTATTTAATGGGTATTTTGTATCTCTATTTTCATACAAATTTACATTGTTTTATTAATATTCTGTGTATTTATTTTGATGCGATTTTACATTATTCTATTTGTGTTTTTTATATTTTTGTTATACATATTTACATTATTTAATGTGTATTTTGTATATTTTAAAACAAATTTACGTTATTTTATGCGCATCTGTTAAAATATTTTGATACAAATTTACATTATTTTATGTATTTTGTATATATATTTCAATACAAATTTAGTTTATTTTATGTATATTTTGTATATCTATTTTCATTTGTATCAAAATAAATAAACAAAATAGCAATAAAATAATGTAAATTTGTATGAGAAAACTTATACAAATACACATATGTATTTTGCATATCTATTTCAATACAAATTTGCAAATTTACTTTATTTTATAAAGTAAATTTGCAAATTTGTATTGAAATAGATATGCAAAATACATATAAAACAATATAAATTTGTTTCAAAATATATATACGAATACACATAAAATAACATAGATTTCTATAAAAATATATATACAAAATACACATAAAATGAAGTAAATACGTATAAAAAAATGTATACAAAAAACACATAAAATAATGTAAATTCGTATCAAATAAATAAACAAAATACCAATAAAAGAATGTGTATTTGTATAAATATAAATATACAAAATACACATAAAATAACGTAAATTTATATAAAACTATATACAAAAATACACAGAAGTAATTAAATTTGTATGAAAATATATACAAAATACACACAAAATAAGCTAAATTTGAATTGAAATATATATACAAAATACATGAAATAAAATATATTTGTATCACAATATTTATACAAATACACATATAATAACGTAAATTTGTATGAAAGTATATAAACAAAATACACATTAAATAATGTAAATACGTATAAAAAATATGTACAAAATACACATATAATCATGTAATTCGTATCAAAATAAATAAACAAAATACCAATAAAATAATATAAATTTGTATGAGTTAACGTGTATGTTGCATATTTTTTCAATACAAATTTACCTTATTATATACGCATTTTGTATATTAATTTTAATACAAATTTAATTATTCGATGTGTATTTTTGTATCTATATTTTTATAAACATATGCTTTATTTTTGGGTTTTTTTGCATAACATTACTAAAATTTGTATTAAAATATATACAAAAATACATAATAATTTGAGTTTGAATGAAAATAGATATACAAAATACACATAAAACTAGGTAAATTTCTTTTGAAATGTATATACAAAATACCCATAAAATATTGTAAATTTGTGTCAAAATATATAAGCAAATACACATTAAATAACGTAAATTTGTATGAAAAATATATACAAAATACACATAGAATAATGTCAATTCGTATCAAAATGAATGAGCAGAATATCAATAAAATAATGTAAATTTGTATGAAAATAAAGAAGCAAAATACCCATAAAATAACGCATTTATAAAAATATATATACCAAAATAAACATCATAAAATTAAATTTGTATTAAAATATATATACAAAAAACACACACAATAAGGTAAATTTGTATTGAAATAGATATGCAAAATACATATAGAGCATTGTAAATTTGTATATATATATATATATATATATATATATATATATATATATATATATATATATATATATATATATATATATATATATATATATATATATATATATATATATATATATATATATATATATATATATATATACGAATACACATAAAATAACGCAGATTTCTATAAAATATATATACAAAATACACATAAAATGAAGTAAATACGTATAAAAAATGTATACAAAATACACATAAAATAATGTAAATTCGTATCAAAATAAAGAAACAAAATACCAATTAAAGAATGTGTATTTGTATAAATATAAATATACAAAATACACATCAAAAAACGTAAATTTATATAAAACTATATACAAAAATACACAGAAGTAATTAAATTTGTATGAAAATATATACAAATACACACAAAATAAGCTAAATTTGAATTGAAATATATATACAAAATACATGAAATAAAGTAAATTTGTATCAAAATATTTATACAAATACACATATAATAACGTAAATTTGTATGAAAATATATAAACAAAATACACATTAAATAATGTAAATACGTATAAAGAAATATGTACAAAATACACATATAATCATGTAATTCGTATCAAAATAAATAAACAAAATACAAATAAAATAATATAAATTTGTATGAGTAAACGTGTATGTTGAATATTTTTTCAATACAAATTTACCTTATTATATACGCATTTTGCATATTAATTTTAATATATGTGTATTTGAATATATATTTTGATACAAATTTACATTATTTTATGTATTTTCTATATTTGTTTCAATTCAAATTTAGCTTATTTTATGTGTCTTTTGTATATCTATTTTCATACAAATTTAATTATTTTTGTTTATTTTTGTATATAGTTTTATACAATTTTACGTTATTTTATGTGTATTTTGTATATTTATATTTATACAAGTAAACATTCTTTTATTGGCATTTAGTTTATTTATTTTGATACGAATTTACATTATTTTATGTGTATTTTGTATACATTTTCTTATACGTATTTACTTCATTTTATTTGTATTTTGTATATATATTTTTATAGAAATCTACGTTATTTTATGTGTATTCGTTTATATATTTTGAAACAAATTTACATTGTTTTATGTGTATTTTGCATATCTATTTCAATACAAATTTACCTTATTGTATGTGCATTTTGTATATTTATTGTAATACAAATTTTAATATTTTGTGTATTTTGGTATATATATTTTCATAAAAAAATGCGTTGTTTTATGGGTATTTTGCATTTTTATTTTCATACAAATTTACATTATTTAAATAATATTCTGTGTATTTATTTTGATACTATTTTACATTATTCTATTTGTGTTTTGTATATATTTTTTTATACATATTTACATTATTTAATGTGTATTTTCTATATATATTTTATACAAATTTACGTTATTTTAACTGTATTTGTTTATATATTTTCATTCAAATTTACATTATTTTATGTGTATTTTATATATGTATTTCAATAGAAATTTAACTAGTTTTTTGTGTATTTTGTATATATATTTTTATACAAATTTAAATTATTTTTGTGTATTTTTTTAATAGAGTTTTATACAAATTTACAATATTTTATGTGTATTTTGTATATCTATTTTCATACAAATACACATTCTTTTATTGATATTTTGTTTATTTATTTTGATGCGAATTTACATTATTTAATGTGTATTGTGTATATATATTTTTATACGTATTTACGTCATTTCATGTGTATTTTGTATATATATTTCTATAGAAATATACGTTATTTTATGTGTATTCGTATATATATTTTGAAACAAATATACATTGTTTTATGTGCATTTTGTATATTTTTTCAATACAAATTTCCCTTATTGTACATGCATTTTGTATATTAATTTTAATACAAATTCAATTATTCTATGTGTATTCTTGTATATGTATTTAAAAAAAAAAGCTTTATTTTATGGGTATTTTGCATCTCTATTTTCATACAAAATTACATTATTTTATTGATATTCTGTGTATTTATTTTGATACGATTTTACATTTTTCTATGTATATTTTGTATATCTATTTTATAGAAATGTACGTTATTTTATGTGAATTTGTTTTCATTTCATACAAATTTACATTATTTTATGTGTATTTTGTACATGTATTTAAATACAAATTTAACTAATTATATGTGTATTTTGTATATCTATTTTCATACAAATTGAAAGTTTTTTTTTGTTTTTTTGTATATACTTTTATTCAAATTTTCGAAATCTTATGTGTATTTTGTATATTTATTTTCCTACAAACATACGTTCTTTTATCGGAATTTTGTTTCTATAAAATAGATAGAATTTTCATTTTTTTAGGTGTATTTGATATATATATTTTTATACTTATTTACATAATTTTATATGTATTTTGAATATATATTTTCATAGAAATTTACTCTATATGTATATACCAAAAAACACAGAAATAATTTAAATTTGTATGAAAATAAATATACAAAATACACATAAAATTAGGTAAATTTGTATTGAAATACATATACAAAATACACTTAAAATAATGTAAATTTGAATGAAATTATATAAACAAATACACTTAAAATGACGTTAATTTGAATAAAATATATATAAAAAATACACATTAAATAATGAAAATAAGTATAAAAAAATATATACAAAACACAAATAGTATAATATAAAATCGTATCAAAATATATACACAGAATATTAATAAAATAATGTACATTTGTATGAAAACTAAGATTCAAAATACCTATAAAATAACGCAGTTTTTATAAAATTATATATACCAAAATACACATAAAATATTTGAATTTGTATTAAAATAAATATACAAAATGCACATACAATAAGGTAAATTTGTATTGAAATAGATATGCAAAAAACATATAAAACAATGTAAATTTGTTTCAAAATAAATATACGAATACACAAAAAATAACGTAAATACGAATCAAAAATGTATACAAAATACACATAAAATAATGTAAATTCGTATAAATATAAATAAACAAAATACCAATAAGAGAATGTGTATTTGTATAAATATAAATATACAAAATGCACATAAAATAACGTAAATTTGTATAAAACTCTATACAAAAATACACAGAAGTAAATAAATTTGTATGAAAATATTTATACAAAATACACACAAAATAAGCTAAATTTAAATTGAAATATATATACAAAATACATAAAATTAAGTAAATTCGTTTCAAAATATTTTTAACAAATAAACATATAATAACGTAAATTTGTAAAAAAAAATATATAAACAAAATACACATTAAGTAATGTAAATACGTATAAAAAAAATATTTACAAAATCTACCAATAATCAAGTCATTCGTATCAAAATAAATAAACAAAAAACTAATTAAATAATGTAAATTTTTATGAGAAAACATATACAAAATACACATAAAATAACGTTTTAAGTTTCTATAAAAATATATGTACAAAAATGCGCATAAAATTAGTTTGCATAAAAAAATGAATACAAAACACACATTAGATAATGTAAATGAGTATAAAAATATGTATACAAAATACCTATGAAATAATCTAAATTCGTATCGAGTTAAATTAAGAAAATAACAATAAAATAATGTAATTTTGGATGAAAATATATATAGAAAACACACATAAAATAACTTAAATACAAATACAAATATACACATTAAATAATTTAAAATTGAATGAAATAAATATACAAAATAAACATAAAATAAGGTAAATTTGTAATAAAATATATGTAAGAATACACATAAAATAATATAAATTTGTATGAAAATATATATACAAATACACATATAATAACATGAATTTGTATAAAATGTTTCAAAATATATACGAATACACGCAATAAAATAACGTAAAATTTTATGAAAATGTATAAATAAAATACACATAAAATAGTTTAAATACGTAGAAAAATATATATACAAAATACACATCAAATAATGTAAATTCGTAGAAAATTAAATACACAAAATTCCAATAAAAGAATGTATATTTGTAGGAAAATATATATACAAAAAACAAATAAAATAACAAAAATTTGTATAAAAATATATACAAATATACACATAAAATGAAGTAAATACGTATAAGAAAATGAATACAAAAAATACATAAAAATCGTATCAAAATAAATAAACAAAATACCAGTAAAAGAATGTGTATTTGTAAAAATATAAATATACAAAATACACATAACATACCGTAAATTTGTATAAAACTATATACAAACATACACAGAAGTAATTAAATTTGTATGAAAATATATATACAAAATACAGCTAAATTAAGCTAAATTTGAATTGAAATGTACATACAAAATACATAAAATAATGTAAATCTGTATCAAAATATTTATACAAATACATATAATAACGTAGATTTGTTTAAAAATATATAAACAAAATACACATTAAGTAATGTAAATACGTATAAAAAATATGTACAAAATACATATATAATCATGTAACTCGTATCAAAATAAATAAACAAAATAGCAATAAAATAATGTAAATTTGTATGAGAAAACATAACCAAATAACGCAAATTCCTATAAAAATATATGTACAAAAATGCACATAAAATAAAGTAAATTTGCATAAAAATATATATACAAAACACACACTAAATAATGTAAATGCGTACATAAAATAACCTAAATTTGTATAAAACTATATACAAAAATACACACAAAAAAATTTAAATTCGTTTGAAAAGAAATATACAAAATACACATAATATTAGGTAAATTTGTATTGAAATACATATACAAAATACACATCATATAATGTAAATTTGAATGAAAATATATAAACAAATACACTTGAAATAACGTAAATTTGTATAAAATATATATGGAAGATACACTCTAAATATTGTAAATGTGTATAAAAAAATATATACAAAAAACAAATAGAATAATGTAAAATCGTATGAAAATAAATACACAGAATATCAATAAAATAATGTAAATTTGTATGAAAATAAAGATGCAAAATTCCCAAAAATTATCGCATTTTTTATAAAAATATATTTACCAAAATACAAATAAAATATTTAAATTTGTATTAAAATAAATATCCAAAATGCATATATAGTAAGGTAAATTTGTATTGAAAGAGATACTCAAAAATACATATAAAACAATGTAAATCTGTTTCAAAATATATATACGAATAAACATAAAATAAAGTAGATTTCTATAGAAATATATATACAAAATACATATGAAATTATGTAAATACGTATAAAAATATATATACAAAATACATATCAAATAATGTAAATTCGTGTCAAAATAAATAAACAAAATATCATGAAAAGAATGTGTATTTGTATGAAAATAGATAATAGATAGTAAATTTGTATAAAATATATGTGCAAGATACACATTAAATAATGTAAATATGTATAAAAAAGTATATACAAAAAACAAATAGAATAATGTAACACCGTATCAAAATAAATACACCGAATATTAATAAAATAATGTAAATTTGTATGAAAATCAAGATGCAAAATTCCCATTAAATAGCGCATTTCTTATGAAAATATATACCAAAATACACAAAATATTTAAATTTGCATTGAAATAAATATACAAAATGCACATACAATAAGGTAAACTTGTATTGAAAGAGATATGCAAAAATACATATAAAACAATGTAAATTTGTTTCAAAATATATATACGAATACAAATAAAAAAACGTAGATTTCTATAAAAATATATATACAAAATACACATAAAATTAAGTAAATACGTATAAAAAAATGTATACAAAATACACATAAAATAATGTAGATTCGATTTAAAATAAATAAACAAAATACCAATAAAAGAATGTGTATTTGGATAAATATAAATATACAAAATACACATACAAAATAAACATAAAATAAGGTAGATTTGTAATAAAATATATGTACAAAATACACATAAAATAATGTTAATTTATTTGAAAATATATATACAAATACACATAAAATACCATGAATTTGTATAAAAATATATATTCAAAATAAATATTAAATAATGTAAATAGTATAAATATATATATATATATATATATATATATAGATATATATAGAGATATATATATATATATATATATATATATATATATATATATATATATATATATATACAAAGTACATATAAAATAATATAAATTCGTATCAATATAAATCAACAAAACACCAATAAAATAATATATATTTGAATGAAAATAAATTTACAAAATACAAATAACATAACTAAAATTTGTATTAAAATATATACAAAAATACATAGAAATAATTTGAGTTTGTATGAAAATAGATATACAAAATACACATAGAACTAGGTAATTTTTTTTTTAAATATATATACAAAATACCCATAAAATATTGTAAATTTGTGTCAAAATATATAAACAAATACACATAAAATAACGTAAATTTGTATGATAAATATATACAAAATACACATAGAATAATGTCAATTCGTATCAAAATGAATGAGCAGAATATCAATAAAATAATGTAAATTTGTATGAAAATAAAGATGCAAAATACCCCAAAAATTAAGCATATGTTTATAAAAATACAGATACAAAAATACACATCGAATAATTAAATTTGTATTAAAATTAATATACAAAATGCGTATATAATAAGGTAAATTTGTATACAAAATACACATACAAAATAAACATAAAATAAGGTAGATTTGTAATAAAATATATGTACAAAATACACATAAAATAATGTAAATTTATTTGAAAATATATATACAAATACACATAACATACCATGAATTTGTATAAAAATATATATTCAAAATAAATATTAAATAATGTAAAAGCGTATAAAGCGTATAAAATAATGTAAATTCGTATCAATATAAATCAACAAAACACCAATAAAATAAAATATATTTGAATGAAAATAAATTTACAAAATACACATAACATAACTAAAATTTGTATTAAAATATATACAAAAATACATAGAAATAATTTGAGTTTGTATGAAAATTGATATACAAAATACACATAAAACTAGGTAAATTTCTTTTGAAATGTATATACAAAATACCCATAAAATATTGTAAATTTGTGTCAAAAAATATAAACAAATACACATAAAATAACGTAAATTTGTATGAAAAATATATACAAAAAACACATAGAATAATGTCAATTCGTATCAAAATGAATGAGCAGAATATCAATAAAATAATGTAAATTTGTATGAAAATAAAGATGCAAAATTCCCAAAAAATAAAGCATGTGTTTATAAAAATACAGATACAAAAATACACATCAAATAATTAAATTTGTATTAAAATTAATATACAAAATGCGTATATAATAAGGTAAATTTGTATTGAAAAAATATGCAACATACACGTTTACTCATACAAATTTATATTATTTATTGGTATTTTGTTAATTTATTTTGATACGAATTACATGATTATATGTGTATTTTGTACATATTTTTTTTATACGTATTTACATTATTTAATGTGTATTTTGTTTATATATTTTCATACAAATTTACGTTATTATATGTGTATTTGTATAAATATTTTGATACAAATTTACTTTATTTCATGTATTTTGTATATATATTTCAATTCAAATTTAGCTTATTTTGTGTGTATTTTGTATATATTTTCATACAAATTTAATTACTTCTGTGTATTTTTGTATATAGTTTTATATAAATTTACGATATTTTATGTGTATTTTGTATATTTATATTTATACAAATACACATTCTTTTATTGGTATTTTGTTTATATATTTTGATACGAATTTACATTATTTTATGTGTATTTTGTATAAACTTTTTTATACGTATTTACTTCATTTTTTGTGTATTTTGTATATATATTTTTATAGAAATCTACGTTATTTTATGTGTATTCGTATATATATTTTGAAACAAATTTACATTGTTTTATATGTATTTTGCATATCTATTTCAATACAGATTTACCTTATTGTATGTTTTTTTAGTATATTTATTTCAATACAAATTTAATTTTTTGATGTGTATTTTGGTATATATATTTTTATAAATAAAAGCAATGCGTTATTTTATGGGTATTTTGCTTCTTTTTTTTCATACAAATTTACATTATTTTATTAATATTCTGTGTATTTATTTTGATACGATTTTACATTATTCTATTTGTGTTTTGTACATATTTTTTTTATACAAATTTACGTTATTTTAAGTGTATTTGATAATGAATTTTCATTCAAATTTACATTATTTTATGTGAATTTTGTGTATGTATTTCAATACAAATTTAATTATTTTATGTGTATTTTGTATATTTATTTTCATACAAATTTAAAATATTTTTGTGTATTTTTTTATATAGTTTAATACAAATTTAGGTTATTTTATGTGTATTTTGTATATCTATTTTCATACAAATACACATTCTTTTATTGATATTTTGTTTATTTATTTTGACGCGAATTTACATTATTTAATGTGTATTTTGTATATATATTTTTATACGTATTTACATCATTTCATGTGTATTTTGTATAGTTTTAAACAAATTTATATTATTTAATGTGTTTTTTGTATATATATATTTACACATATACACATTCTTTTATTGGTATTTTGTTTATTTATTTTGATACTAATTTACATTATTTTATGTGTATTTTGTATACATTTTTTATTCGTATTTACTTAATTTTATATATATTTTTATAGAAATCTACCTTATTTCATATGTATTCGTATATATATTTTGAAACAAATTTACATTGTTTATATGTATTTTGCATATCTATTTTTGTGTATTCTGTATTTATTTTTGTTATACATAGAATAATGTAAAATCGTATCAAAATAAGTACACAGAATATCAATAAAATAATTTAAATTTGTATGAAAATAAAGATGCAAAATACCCATAATATACACATAATATACACATAAAATAATTAAATTTCTATTAAAATTAATATACAAAATGCACACATACAATAAGGATGACGTAAATACGTATAAAAATATATATACACAATACACATTAAATAATGTAAATTCGCATCAAAATAAATAAACAAAATATCAATAAAAGAATGTGTATTTGTATGAAAATAGATATACAAAATACACATAAAACATTGTAAATTTGTATAAAACTCTATTAAAAAAATACACAAAAATAATTGATATTTGTATAAAAATATATATACAAAATACACATAAAACTAGTCAAATTTCTATTGAAATACATATACAAAATACACATAAAATAATGTAAATTTGAATGAAAATATATAAACAAATACACTTAAAATAACGTAAATTTGTATGAAATATATATAGAAAATACACATTAAATAATGTAAATATGTATAAAAAAATATATACAAAACACAAATAGAATAATGTTAAATAGTATCAAAATAAATACACAGAATATTAATAAAATAATGTAAATTTGTATGCAAATAAAGATGCAAAATACCCATAAAACAACGCATTTTTTTATGAAAATATATATACCAAAATACACATAAAATATTTAAATTTGTATTACAATAAATATACAAAATGCACATACAATAATTTAAATTTGTATTGAAATAGATATGCAAAATACACATAAAACAATGTAAATTTGTTTCAAAATATATATACGAATACACATAAAATAACGTAGATTTCTATAAAATTATATATACAAAATACATATAAAATGAAGTAAATACGTATAAGAAAATGTATACAAAATACACATAAAATAATGTAAATTCGTATCAAAATAAATAAACTAAATGCCAATAAAAGAATGTTTACTTGTATAAATATAAATATACAAAATACACATAAAATAACGTAAAATTGTATAAAACTATATACAAAAATAAACAAAAATAATTAAATTTGTATGAAAATAGATATACAAAAGACACATAAAATAAGCTAAATTTGAATTGAAATAAATATAGAAAATACATAAAATAATGTAAATTTGTATCAAAATATATATTCAAATACACATATATTAAAATTAATATACAAAATGCGTATATAATAAGGTAAATTTGTATTGAAAAAATATGCAGCATACACGTTTACTCATACAAATTTATATTATTTTATTGGTATTTTGTTTATTTATTTTGATACGAATTACATGATTATATATGTATTTTGTACATATTTCTTTATATGTATTTACATTATTTAATGTGTATGTTGTTTATATATTTTCATACAAACTTACGTTATTATATGTGTATTTGTATAAATATTTTGATACAAATTTACCTTATTTCATGTATTTTGTATATATATTTCAATTCAAATTTAGCTTATTTTGTGTGTATTTTGTATATATTTTCATACAAATTTAATTATTTCTGTGTATTTTTGTATATAGTTTTATATAAATTTACGTTATTTTATGTGTATTTTGTATATTTATATTTATACAAATACACATTCTTTTATTGGTATTTTGTTTATTTATTTTGATACGAATTTACATTATTTTATGTGTATTTTGTATACATTTTTTTATACGTATTTACTTCATTTTATGTGTATTTTGTATATATATTTTTATAGAAATCTACGTTATTTTATGTGTATTCGTATATATATTTTGAAACAAATTTACATTGTTTTATATGTATTTTGCATATCTATTTCAATACAAATTTACCTTATTGTATGTGTTTTTTGTATATATTTTAATACAAATTTAATTTTTTGATGTGTATTTTGGTATATATATTTTTATAAATAAAAAAAATGCGTTATTTTATGGGTATTTTGCTTCTTTATTTTCATACAAATTTACATTATTTTATTAATATTCTGTGTATTTTTTTTATACGATTTTACATTATTCTATTTGTGTTTTGTACATATTTTTTTATACAAATTTACGTTATTTTAAGTGTATTTGTTTATGTATTCCTACAAATGAATAGATCATTTATTATTATTATTATTATTATTATTTTATTGCTATTTTGTTTATCTATTTTGATACAAATTACATGATTAAATGTGTATTTTGTACATGTTTTTTATACGTGTTTACATTATTTAATGTGTATTTTGTTTATATATTTTTAAACAAATTAACGTTATTAAATGTGTATTTGAGTAAATATTTTGATACAAATTTACATTATTTTATGTATTTTGTATATACATTTCAATTCATATTTAGCTTATTTTATTTTTATTTTGTATATATATTTTCATATAAATTTAATTACTTCTGTCTATTTTTGTATATAGTTTAATACAAATTTACTTTATTTTATGTGTATTTTGTATATTTATATTTATTCAAATACACATTCTTTTATTGGTTTTTTGTTTATTTATTTTGATACGAATTTACATTATTTTATGTGTATTTTGTATACATTTGTTTATACGTATTTACTTCTTTTTATGTGTATTTTGTATATATTTTTATAGAAATCTACGTTATTTTGTGTGTATTCGTATATATATTTTGAAACAAATTTACATTGTTTTATATGTATTTTGCATATCTATTTACCTTATTCTATGTGCATTTTGAATATTTATTTTAATACAAATTCAAATATTTTATGTGTGTTTTGCTATATATAATTTTTAAAAAAAATGCGTTTCTTTATAAATATTTTGCATCTTAATTTACATACAAATTTCCATTATTTTATTAAGATTCTGTGTATTTATTTTGATACTATTTTACATTATTCTATTTGTGTTTTGTATATATATTTTTTTATACATATTTACATAATTTAATGTGTATTTTTTATATATATTTTATACAAATTTACGTAATTTTAGGTGTATTTTTTATATATTTTCATTCAAATTTAAATATTATTTTATGTGTATTTTCTATATGTAATTCAAAACAAATCTACCTAATTTTATGTATATTTTGTACATGTATTTAAATACAAATTTATTTAATTATATGTGTATTTTGTATATCTATTTTCATACAAATTGAAACTAATTTTGTGTATTTTTGTATATATTTTTATACAAATATATTTTGAATATTTTTGTTCCTACATATATACGTTCTTTTATCGTAGTTTTGTTTATTTATTTTTATACGAATTTACATTATTTTAGGTGTATTTGATATGTATATTTTTATACTTATTTATATCATTTTATTTGTGTTTTGAATATATATTTTCATAGAAATTTACTCTATTTTATGGGTATTCGTATATATATTTTGATACAAATTTACATTATTTATGTTTATTTTTCGTATCTATTTCAATACAAATTTACCATATTGTATGTGTATTTTGTATATCTATTTTAATACAAATTCTATGTGTATTTTTGTAAAAATATGCGTTATTATTTGGGTATTTTGCATCTTTATTTTCATACAAATTTACATTATTTTATTGATATTCTGTTTATTTATTTTGATACGATTTTACATTATTCTATGTGTATTTTGTATATATATTTTTATACTCATTTACATTATTTAATGTATATTTTGTATATATATTTTAAATAAATTTACGCTATTTTATGTGTATTTGTTTATATATTTTCATACAAATTTACAATATTTTATGTGTAATTTGTATATGTATTTCAATACAGATTTGCCTAATTTTATGTGTATTTTGCATATCTATTTTCAAATAAATCTAAATTATATTTATGTATTTTTTATATATTTTTATACAAATTTTAGTTATTTTATTTGTATTTTGTATATATATTTTCCTACAAATATACATCCTTTTAGTGGAATTTTGTTCATTTATTTTCAAAAGGATTTACATAATTTTATGTGTATTTTGTATATATATTTTTCTACGTATTGACATTATTTTATGTGTATTTTTTATATATATTTTCATAAAAATTTACGTTATTTTATTGTGTTATTCGTATATGTTTTGATACAAATTTACATTATTTTATGTTTATTTTGCATATCTATTTCAATATAGATTTACCTTATTGTATGTGTATTTTGTATATTTATTTTAATAAAATTTTTATTATTTTATGTGTACTTTGTATACATTTTCTTATACGTATTTACTTTATTTAATGTGTATTTTGTATATATATTTTTATAGTAATCTACGTTATTTTATGTGTATTGGTATATATATTTTGAAGCAAATTTACATTGTTTTATATGTATTTAGCATATCTATTTCAATATAAATCTACCTTATTGTATGTGCATTTTGTATATTTATTGTAATACAAATTTAAATATTTTATTATTTTGGTATATATATTTTTATAAAATGAGTTTTATAAAAATTTAAAATATTTTATGTGTATTTTGTATATCTATTTTCATAGAAATACACATTTTTTATTGATTTTTTGTTTATTTATTTTGACGCGAATTCACATTATTTAATGTGTATTGTGTATATATATTTTTATACGTATTTACGTCATTAAATGTGTATTTTGTATATATATTTCTATAGAAATATATGTTATTTTATGTGTATTCGTATATATATTTTGAAACAAATATACATTGATTTATGTGCATTTTGCATATTTTTTCAATATAAATTTACCTTAATGAACGTGCATTTTGTATATTAATTTTAATACAAATTTAATTATTCTGTGTATTTTTGTATATGTATTTTAATAAAAAAATGCTTTATTTTATGGGTATTTTGCATCTTTATTTTCATACAAATTTACATTATTTTATTGATATTCTGTGTATTTATTTTGATACGATTTTACATTATTCTATGTATATTTTGTATATATATTTCATACAAATGAACGTTATTTTATGTGAATTTGTTTTCATTTCATACAAGTTTACATTATTTTATGTGTATTTTGGACATGTATTTAAATACAAATTTAACTAATTATATGTGTATTATATATATCTATTTTCATACAAATTGAAATTAATTTTGTGTATTTTAGTATATATTTTTATTCAAATTTTCGTAATTTTATGTGAATTTTGTATATTTATTTTCCTACAAATATACGTTTTTTTATCGGAATTTTGTTTGTTTATTTTGATACGAGTTTTCATTATTTTAGGTGTATATGATATATACATTTTTATACTTATTTATATAATTTTATATGTATTTTGAATATATATTTTCATAAAAATTTACTCTATTTTATGTGTATTCGAATATATATTTTTATACAAATTTACATTGTATATGTGTATTTCGCATATCTATTTCAATACAAATTTTCTTTATTGTATGTGCCTTTTGTATATTTATTTTGATGCAAATTTTATTATTTTATGTGTATTTTTGTATATATATTTTTAAACAAATATGCGTTATTATATGGGTATTTTGCATCTTTATTTTCATACAAATTTACAATATTTTATTGATTGTCTGTTTATTTATTTTGATACGATTTTACGTTATTCTGTGTATTTTGTATATATATATTTAGACAAATTTACATTATTTAATGTATATTTTGTACATATATTTTATTTAAATTTACGTTATCTTATGTGTATTTGTTTATATATTTTCATACAAATTTACATTATTTTATGTGTATTTTGTATATGTATTTCAAAAAAAATTTGCCTAATTTCATTTGTATTTTGCATATCTATTTTCAAACAAATTAAAATTATTTTTGTGTATTTTTGTATTATTTTTATACATTTTTTTTTTACTTGTATTTTGTATATATATATTTTTTCCTAAACATATACATTCTTTTAGAGGAAATTTTGTTTAATTATTTTGATACGAATTTACATTATTTTATGTGTATTTTGTATATATATTTTTCTATGTATTTACATTATTTTATGTGTATTTTTTATATATATTTTCATAAAAATTTACGTAATTTTATTGTGTGTATTCGTATATATTTTGATAAAAAATTTCATTATTTTATGTGTTTTTTGCAGATCTATTTCAATTAAAATCTACCTTATTGTATGTGTATTTTGTATATTTATTTTAATACAAATTTAACTATTTTATGTGTATTTTTGTATATATATTTTTTTAAATATGAGATATTTTATGGGTATTTTGCATCTTTAATTTTATAAATTTTTAAATTACGTACATATCTTTTATACGTATTTACATTATTTAATGTGCATTTTGTTTATATATTTTTATACAAATTTACGTTATTATATGTGTATTTGAATATATATTTTGATACAAATTTACATTATTTTATGTATTTTCTATATGTATTTCTATTCAAATTTAGCTTATTTTATGTGTCTTTTGTATATCTATTTTCATACAAATTTAATTATTTTTGTTTATATTTGTATATAGTTTTATACAATTTTACGTTATTTTATGTGTATTTTGTATATTTATATTTATACAAGTAAACATTCTTTTATTGGCATTTAATTTATTTATTTTGATACGAATTTACATTATTTTATGTGTATTTTGTATACATTTTCTTATACGTATTTACTTAATTTTATGTGTATTTTGTATATATATTTTATAGAAATCTATGTTATTTTATGTGTATTCGTATGTATATTTTGAAACAAATTTACATTGTTTTATATGTATTTTGCATATCGATTTCAATACAAATTTACCTTATTGTATGTGCATTTTGTATATTTATTGTAATAAAAATTTAAATATTTTATGTGCATTTTGGTATATATATATTTTCATAAAAAATGCGTTCTTTTATGGGTATTTTGCATCTTTATTTTCATACAAATTTACATTATTTTATTAATATTCTGTGTATTTATTTTGATACTATTTTACATTATTCTATTTGTGTTTTGTATATATTTTTTTATACATATTTACATTATTTAATGTGTATTTTCTATATATATTTCATACAAATTTTCGTTATTTTAAGTGTATTTGTTTATATATTTTTATTCAAATTTACATTATTTTATGTGTATTTTGTATATGTATTTCAATAGAAATTTACCTAATTTCATGTGTATTTTGTATATATATTTTATACAAATTTAAATTTAAAATATTTTATGTGTATTTTGTATATCTATTTTCATACAAATACACATTCTTTTATTGATATTTTGTTTATTTATTTTGATGCGAATTTATATTATTTAATGTGTATTGTGTATATATATTTTTATACGTATTTACGTCATTTCATGTGTATTTTGTATATATATTTCTATAGAAATTTACGTTATTTTATGTGTATTCGTATATATATTTTGAAACAAATATATGCATATTTTTTCAATACAAATTTACCTTATTGTACGTGCAATTTGTATATTAATTTTAATACAAATTTAGCTATTCTATGTGTATTTTTGTATATGTATTTTTATAAAAATATGCTTTATTTTATGGGTATTTTGCATCTTTATTTTCATACAAAATTACATTATTTTATTGATATTCTGTGTATTTATTTTGATACGATCTTACATTATTCTATGTATATTTTGTATATCTATTTTATACCAATGTACGTTATTTTATGTGAATTTGTTTTTATTTCAAACAAATTTACATTATTTTATGTGAAATTTGTACATGTATTTAAATATAAATTTAACTAATTATATGTGTATTTTGTATATCTATTTTAATACAAATTGAAATTAATTGTGTGTATTTTTGTATATATTTTTATTCAAATTTTCGTAATTTTATGTATATTTTGTATATTTATTTTCCTACAAATATACGTTCTTTTATCGGAGTTTTATTTATTTATTTTGATACGAATTTTCATTTTTTTTAGGTGTATTTGATATATATATTTTTATACTTATATACATAATTTTATATGTATTTTGAATATATATTTTCATAGAAATTTACTCTATATGTATATGTATAGAAAATACACATGAAATAATCTAAACTCGTATCGAAATAAATGAACAAAATACCGATAAAATAATGTAATTTTGAATGAAAATATATATAGAAAATACACATAAAATAACGTAAATACAAATAAATATATAAACATAAAATGATTTGAATTTGAATGAAAATAGATATAAAAATAAACTTAAAATAAGGCAAATTTATAATGAAATATATATACAAAATACACATAAAATAATGTAGATTTGTTTCAAAATATATATACGAATACACATAAAATAACGTAGATTTCTATAGAAATATATATACAAAATACACATGAAATGTTGTAAATACGTATAAAAATATATATACAAAATACACATTAAATAATGTAAATTCGTGTCAAAATAAATAATTAAAATATCAATAAAAGAATGTGTATTTGAATGAAAATACATATACAAAATACACATAAAATAACGTAAATTTGTATAAAACTATATATAAAAATACACAAAAATAAGTTAAATTTGTATGAAAATAAATATACAAAATACACATAAAAATAGGTAAATTTGTAGAGAAATACATTTACAAAATACACATAAAATAATGTAAATTTGAATGAAAATATATAAACAAATACACTTAAATTAACATAAATTTGTATGAAATATATATAAAAAATACTCATTAAATAATGTAAATATGTATAAAAAATATTTATACATAACACAATAGAATAATGTCAAATCGTTTTAAAATAAATACACAGAATGTAAATAAAATAATGTAAATTTGTATGAAAATAAAGATGCAAAATACCCATAAAATAACGCATTTTTTATAAATATACAAAATACACATGAAATAATGTAAATACGTATAAAAATATATATACAAAATACACATTAAATAATGTAAATTCGCGTCAAAATAAATAAACAAAATGTCAGTAAAAGAATGTTTATTTGTATGAAAATAAATATACAAAATTCACATAAGATAACATAAATTTCTATAAAACTATATATAAAAATACACAAAAATAATTTAAATTTGTATGTAAATAAATATACAAAATACACATAAAATTAGGTAAATTTGTATTGAAATACATATACAAAATACACATAAAATACTGTAAATTTGAATGAAAATACTTAAACAAATACACTTAAAATAACGTAAATTTGTATAAAAAAATATATACAAAACACAAATAGAATAATGTAAGATCGTATCAAAATAAATACACAGAATATTAATAAAATAATGTAAATTTGTATGAAAATAAAGAAGCAAAATACCCATAAAAGAATGTGTATTTGTATAAATATAAATATACAAAATACACATAAAATAATGTAAATTTGTATAGAACTATATACAAAAATACACAGAAGTAATTAAAGTCGTATGAAAATAGATATACAAAATACAGATAAAATAAGCTAAATTTGAATTGAAATGTATATACAAAATACATAAAATAATGTAAATTTGTATCAAAATATTTATAAAAATACATATAATAACGTAAATTTGTTTAAAAATATATAATATAAACAAAATACATATTAAGTAATGTAAATACGTATAAAAAATATGTACAAAATACACATATAATCATGTAATTCGTATCAAACTAAATAAACAAAATAGCAATAAAATAATGTAAATTTGTATGAGAAAACATATACAAATACATATAAAATAACGCTAATTTCTATGAAAATATATGTCCAAAAATGAACGTAAAATAAATTAACTTTGGATAAAAATATATATATACAAAACACACATAAAATAATGTAAATGCGTACTTAAAATAATCTAAATTTGTATAAAACTATATACAAAAATACACAAAAATATTTTAAATTTGTATGAAAAGAAATATACAAAATACACATAAAATTAGGTTAATTTCTATTGAAATACATATACAAAATACACATAAAATAATGTAAATTTGAAAGAAAATATATAAACAAATACACATATTATAACGTAAATTTGTATGAAATATATATACAAAATACACATTAAATAATGTAAATATGTATAAAAAATATATATAGAAAACACAAATAGAATAATGTAAAATCGTATCATAATATATACACAGAATATTAATAAAATAATGTAAATTTGTATGAAAATTAAGATGCAAAATACCTATAAAATAACGCATTTTTTATAAAATTATTGATACCAAAATACACATAAAATATTTGAATTTGCATCAAAATAAATATACAAAATGCACATACAATAAAGTAAATTTGTATTGAAATAGATATGCAAAATACATATAAAATAATGTAAATTTGTTTCAAAATATATATGCGAATACACATGAAATAACGTAGATTTCTATAAAAATACATATACAAAATACACATAAAATTAAGTAAATACGTATAAGAAAATGTATACAAAATACACATAAAATAATGTAAATTCGTATAAATATAAATAAACAATATAGCAATAAAAGAATGTGTATTTGTATAAATATAAATCTACAAAATGCACATAAAATAACGTAAATTTATATAAAACTATACCTAAAATAACGCAAATTTCTATAAAAATATATGTACAAAAATGAACATAAAATAAATTTTCATAAAAATATATATACAAAACACACATTAGATAATGTAAATGAGTATAAAAATATGTATACAAAATACCTATGAAATAATCTAAATTCGTATCGAATTAAATTAAGAAAATACCAATATAATAATGTAATTTTGGATGAAAATATATATACAAAATACACATAAAATAACCTAAATACAAATACAAATATACACATAAAATAATTTAAAATTGAATGAAATAAATATACAAAATAAACATAAAATAAGGTAAATTTGTAATGAAATATATGAAAAAATACACATGAAATAATATAAATTTGTATGAAAATATATATACAAATACACATTAAATACCAAAATTTGTATAAAATTTGTATCAAAATATATACGAATACACACAATAAAATAACGTAATTTTTTTATGAAAATGTATATACAAAATACACATAAAATAATGTAAATTTGTATAAAAATATATATACAAAATAAACCTTAAATAATGTAAATATGTATAAAAAATAACGTAATTTTTTTATGAAAATGTATATACAAAATACACATAAAATAATGTAAATTTGGATAAAATATATATACAAAATAAACCTTAAATAATGTAAATATGTATAAAAAATATATACAAAATACACATAGAATAATGTTAAATCGTATCAAAATAAATAAAGAGAATATCAATAAAAAAATGTAAATTTGTATGAAAATAAAGCTGCAAAATATCCATATAATAACGCATATTTGCATAAAAATATATATACAAAAATACATATAAAATAAATAAATTTGTATTAAAATAAATATACAAAATGCACGTACAATAAAGAAAATTTGTATTGAAATAGATATGCAAAATACACATCAATAATGTAAATTTGTATCAAAATATATATACGAATACTTATAAAATAGAGTAAATTTCTATGAAAATATACATACAAAATAGATATACAAAATACACATATAACTAGTTAAATTTGTATTTAAATACATGTACAAAAAAAACATAAAATAATGTAGATTTGTATGAAATGAAAACAAATACATTTTATATAAAATATATATACAAAATACACTTAGAATAATGTAAAATCATACCAAATAAATACAAAGAATATCAATAAAATAATGTAAATTTGTATGAAAATAAAGATGCAAAATACCCATAAAATAAAGCATATTTTTATAAAAATACATACACAAAAATACACATAGATTAATCAAATTTGTATTAAAATTAATATACAAAATGCACATACAATAATGTAAATTTGTATTGAAAAAATATGCAAAATACACATAAAACAATGTAAATTTGTTTCAAAATATATATACGAATACACATAAAATAACGTAGATCTCTATAGGAATATATATACAAAATACACTTGAAATAATGTAAATACGTATAAAAATATATATACAAAATACACATTAAATAATGTTAATTCGTGTCAAAATAAATAAATAAAATATCATGAAAAGAATGTGTATTTGTATGAAAATAGATATACAAAATACACATAAAATAACCTAAATTTGTATAAAACTATATATAAAAATATACAAAAATAATTTAAACTTGTATGAAAATAAATATACAAAAAACATAAAATTAGGTAAATTTGTATTGAAATACATATACAAAATACACATAAAATATTGTAAATTTGAATGAAAATATATAAACATATAGACTTAAAATAACGTAAATTTGTATCAAATATATATACAAAAAACACATTAAATAATGTAAATATGTATAAAAAATATATATACAAAACACAAATAAAATAATGTAAAATCGTATCAAAATAAATACAGAAAATATTAATAAAATAATGTAAATTTGTATGAAAATTAAGATTCAAAATACCCATGTCATGTGGATTCGTATATATATTATGAAACAAATTTACATTGTTTATATGTATTTTCCATATCTATTTTTGTGTATTCTGTATTTATTTTTCTTATACATAGAATAATGTAAAATCGTATCAAAATAAGTACACAGAATATCAATAAAATAATTTAAATTTGTATGAAAACAAAGATGCAAAAACCCATAAGATAAAGCATATTTTTTTTAAAAAATACATATACAAAAATACACATAGAATAATTAAATTTGTATTAAAATTAATATACAAAATGCACACATACAATAAGGTAAATTTGTATTGAAAAAAAAACGCAAAATACAAATAAAACATTGTAAATTTGTTTCAAAATATATATACGAATACACATAAAATAACGTAGATTTCTATACAAATATATATACAAAATACAGATGAAATTATGTAAATACCTATAAAAAAAATATATATATATATATATATATATATATATATATATATATATATATATATATATATATATATATATATATATATATATATATATATATATATATATATATATATATATATATATATATATAAAATACATATTAAGTAATGTAAATTCGTGTACAAATAAATAAACAAAATATCATGAAAAGAATGTGTATTTGTATGAAAATAAATAATAGATAATAAATTTGTATGAAATATATATGCAAGATATACATTAAATAAGGTAAATATGTATCAAAAATATATATACAAAAAACAAATAGAATAATGTAAGATCGTATAAAAATAAATACACAGAATATTAATAAAATAATGTAAATTTGTATGAGAATAAAGATGTAAAATTCCCATCAAATAGCGCATTTCTTATAAAAATATATATACCAAAATACACATAAAATATTTAAATTTGTATTGAAATAAATATACAAAATGCACATACAATAAGGTAAACTTCTATTGAAAGAGATATGCAAAAATACATATCAAACAAAGCAAATTTGTTTCAAAATATATATACGAATACACATAAAATAACGTAGATTTCTATAAAAATATATATACAAAATAAACATAAAATTAGGTAAATACGTATAAAAAAAATGTAAACAAAATACACATAAAATAATATAAATTCGAAACAAAATAAATAAACATAATACCAATAAAAGAATGTGTATTTGTATAAATATAAATGTACAAAATACACATACAAAATAAACATAAAATAAGGTAAATTTGTAATGAAATATATGTACAAAATACACATAAAATAATGTAAATTTATATGAAAATATATATACAAATACACATAAATACCATGAATTTGTATAAAATTATATATTCAAAATAAATATTAAATAATGTAAATGCGTATAAAAATATATATAAAAAGTACATATAAAATAATGTAAATTCGTATCAATATAAATCAACAAAATACCAATAAAATAATATATATTTGAATGAAAATAGATTTACAAAATACACATAACATAACTAAAATTTGTATTGAAATATATACAAAAATACATAAAAATAATTTGAGTTTGTATGAAAATATATATTAAAAATCCACATAAAACTAGGTAAATTTCTTTTTAAATATATATACAAAATACCCATAAAATATTGTAAATTTGTATCAGAATATATAAACAAATACACATAAAATAACGTAAATTTGTTTGAATAATATATACAAATTACACATAGAATAATGTCAAATCGTATCAAAATGAATGAGCAGAATATCAATAAAATAACGTAAATTTGTATGAAAATAAAGATGCAAAATACCCATAAAATAAAGCATATTTTTATAAAAATTCATATACAAAAATACACATAGAATAATTAAATTTGTATTAAAATTAATATACAAAATGCATATACAATAAGGTAAATTTGTATTGAAAAAATATGCAAAATACACATAAAAGTGTAAATTTGTTTAAATATCTATATACGAATACACATAATATAAGGTAGATTTCTATAGAAATATATATACAAAATACACATGAAATGATGTAAATACGTATTAAAAATATATATACAAAATACATATTAAATAATTTAAATTCTCGTTAAAATAAATGAACAAAATATCAATAAAAGAATGTGTATTTGTATGAATATAGATATACAAAATACTCATAAAATAACCTAAGTTTGTATAAAACTATATAGAAAAATACACAAAAATAATTTAAATTTGTATGAAAACAAATATACAAAATACACATAAAATTATTTTGTATATCTATTTTATCCAAATGTACGTTATTTTATGTGAATTTGTTTTCATTTCATACAAATTTACATTATTTTATGTGTATTTTGTACATGTATTTAAATACAAATTTAACTAATTACATATTTTTTTAAAAATACATATACAAAAATACACATAGATTAATCAAATTTGTATGAAAATTAATATACAAAATGCACATGCAATAAGGTAAATTTGTATTGAAAAAATATGCAAAATACACATAAAACAATGTATATTTGTTTCAAAATATATATTCGAATACACATAAAATAACGCAGATTTCTAAAGAAATATATATACAAAATACACTTGAAATAATGTAAATACGTATAAAAATATATATACAAAATACACATTAAATAATGTTAATTCGTGTCAAAATAAATAAACAAAATATCATGAAAAGAATGTGTATTTGTATGAAAATAGATATACAAAATACACATAAAATAACCTAAATTTGTATAAAACTATATACAAAAATACACAAAAAAATTTAAACTTGTATGAAAATAAATATACAAAAAACATATGAAAATAGGTAAATTTGTATGGAAATACATATACAAAATACACATAAAATAATGTAAATTTGAATGAAAATATATATACATATAGACTTAAAATAACGTAAATTTGTATCAAATATATATACAAAAAAACATTAAATAATGTAAATATGTATAAAAAAATATATACAAAACACAAATAAAATAATGTAAATTCGTATCAAAATAAATACAGAAAATATTAATAAAATAATGTAAATTTGTATGAAAATTAAGATGCAAAATACCCATAAAATAACGCATTTTTTTTTAAATACATATACGAAAAAACATAAAATATTTGATTTTGTATTAAAATAAATACATATACAAAATACTCATAAAATAAGCTAAATTTGAATTGAAATATATATACAAAATACATAAAATAATGTAAATTTGTATCAAAATACCTATACAAATACACATATAATAACGTAAATTTGTATAAAAATATATAAACAAAATACACATTAAATAATGTAAATACGTATAAAAAAAATGTAAAAAATACACAAATAATCATGTAACTCGTATCAAAATAAATAGACAAAATACCAATAAAATAATGTAAATTTCTATGAGAAAACATATACAAAATACACATAAATAACGCAAATATCAATAAAAATATATATAATATAATATATTTTTATACATATTTAAAATATTTAATGTATATTTTGTATATACATATTTTATCCAAATTTACGTGATTTTATATTTATTTGTTTATATATTTTCATACAAATTTACATTATTTTATGTGAGTTTTGTATATATATTTTAATACAAATTTGCCTAACTTTATGAGTATTTTGCATATCTATTTTCAAACAAATTTAAATTATTTTTGTGTATTTTTGTATATATTTTTATACAAATTTTAGTTATTTTATTTATTTTTTGTATATATATTTTCCTAAAAATATACATTCTTTTATTGGAATTTTGTATATTTAATTTTTTACGAATTTACATTATTTTATATGTATTTTGTATATATATTTTTCTACGTATTTAAACTATTTTATGTGTATTTTATATATACATTTTCATAAAAATTTACGTTATTTTATTGTGTGTATTCGTATATATTTTGAAACATTTTATACAAATTCATGTTATTTTATGTGTATTTGTATATATATTTTCATACAAATTTATATTATTTTATGTGTATTTTTACATATATTTTATTACAAATTTACCTTATTTTATGTTTATTTTGTATATTTATTTCATTCAATTTTAAATTATTTAATGTGTATATTTGTATTTGTATTTAGGTTATTTTATGTGTTTTCTATATATATTTTCATCCAAAATTACATTATTTTATTGTTATTTTCTTAATTTAACTCGATACGAATTTAGATTATTTCATAGGTATTTTGTATACATATTTTTATACCCATTTACATTATCTAATGTGTGTTTTGTATATATTTTCTTATGCAAACTAATTTTATATGCATTTTTGTACATATATTTTTATAGAAACTTAAAACGTTATTTTATGTGTATTTTGTATATGTTTTCTCATATAAATTTACATTATTTAATCAGTTTTTTGTTTATTTATTTTGTTACGAATGACTTGATTATTGGTGTATTTTGTAAATATTTTTTTATACGTATTTACATTACTTAATGTGTATTTTGCTTATATATTTATTTTACAAATTTACGTTATTATATGTGTATTTGTTAAAAAAAATTTGAAACGAATTTACTTTATTTTATGTATTTTGTATATATATTTCAATTCAAATTTAGCTTATTTTGTGTGTATTTTGTATATCTATTTTCATGCAAATTTAATTACTTCTGTGTATTTTTGTATATAGTTTTATACAAATTTACGTTATTTTATGTGCATTTTGTATATTTATATTTATACAAATACACATTCTCTTATTTTGTTTATTTATATTTATACGAATTTACATTATTTTATGTGTATTTTGTATACATTTTTGATTCGTATTTACTTAATTTTATTTGTATTTTGTATATATATATTTATAGAAATCTATGTTATTTTATGTGTATTCGTATATATATTTTGAAACAAATTTACATTGTTTTATATGTTTTTTGCATATCTATTTCAATACAAATTTACCTTATTGTATGTGCATTTTATTTTATTGATATTCTGTGTATTTATTTTGATACGATCTTACATTATTCTATGTATAATTTTTATATCTATTTTATTGTATTGTATTGTATATTTATTTTATGTGAATTTGTTTTTATTTCATACAAATTTACATTATTTTATGTGAAATTTGTACATGTATTTAAATATAAATTTAACTAATTATATGTGTATTTTGTATATGTATTTTAATACAAATTGAAATTAATTGTGTGTATTTTTGTATATATTTTTATTCAAATTTTCGTAATTTTATGTGTATTTTGTATATTTATTTTCCTACAAATATACGTTCTTTTATCGGAGTTTTATTTATTTATTTTGATACGAATTTTCATTTTTTTTAGGTGTATTTGATATATATATTTTTATACTTATTTACATAATTTTAAATGTATTTTGAATATATATTTTCATAGAAATTTACTCTATATGTATATGTATAGAAAATACATATGAAATAATCTAAACTCGTATCGAAATAAATGAACAAAATACCGATAAAATAATGTAATTTTGAATGAAAATATATATAGAAAATACACATAAAATAACGTAAATACAAATAAATATATAAACATAAAATGATTTAAATTTGAATGAAAATAGATATAAAAATAAACTTAAAATAAGGCAAATTTATAATGACAAATACAAATTTACCTTATTGTATGTGCATTTTATTTTATTGATATTCTGTGTATTTATTTTGATACGATCTTACATTATTCTATGTATATTTTGTATATCTATTTTATACCAATGTACGTTATTTTATGTGAATTTGTTTTTATTTCATTCAAATTTACACTATTTTATGTGAAATTTGTACAAGTATTTAAATATAAATTTAACTAATTATATGTGTATTTTGTATATCTATTTTAATACAAATTGAAATTAATTGTGTGTATTTTTGTATATATTTTTATTCAAATTTTCGTAATTTGATGTGTATTTTGTATATTTATTTTCCTACAAATATACGTTCTTTTATCGGAGCTTTATTTATTTATTTTGATTCGAATTTTCATTTTTTTTAGGTGTATTTGATATATATATTTTTATACTTATTTACATAATTTTATATGTATTTTGAATATATATTTTCATAGAAATTTACTCTATATGTATATGTATAGAAAATACACATGAAATAATCTAAACTCGTATCGAAATAAATGAACAAAATACCGATAAAATAATGTAATTTTGAATGAAAAAATATATAGAAAATACACATAAAATAACGTAAATACAAATAAATATATAAACATAAAATGATTTGAATTTGAATGAAAATAGATATAAAAATAAAATTATAATAAGGCAAATTTATAATGAAATATATATACAAAATACACATAAAATAATGTAGACTTGTTTCAAAATATATATACGAATACACATAAAATAACGTAGATTTCTATAGAAATATATATACAAAATACACATGAAATGTTGTAAATACGTATAAAAATATATATACAAAATACACATTAAATAATGTAAATTCGTATCAAAATAAATAATTAAAAAATCAATAAAAGAATGTGTATTTGAATGAAAATACATATACAAAATACACATAAAATAACGTAAATTTGTATAAAACTATATATAAAAATACACAAAAATAAGTTAAATTTGTATGAAAATAAATATACAAAATACACATAAAATTAGGTAAATTTGTAAAGAAATACATTTACAAAATACACATGAAATAATGTAAATTTGAATGAAAATATATAAACAAATACACTTAAATTAACATAAATTTATAAAATATATATAAAAAATACTCATTAAATAATGTAAATATGTATAAAAAATATTTATACATAACACAAATAGAATAATGTCAAATCGTATTAAAATAAATAAACAGAATGTAAATAAAATAATGTAAATTTGTATGAAAATAAAGATGCAAAATACCCATAAAATAACGCATTTTTTATAAATATACAAAATACACATGAAAGGATGTAAATACGTATAAAAATATATATACAAAATACACATTAAATAATGTAAATTCGCGTCAAAATAAATAAACAAAATGTCAGTAAAAGAATGTGTATTTGTATGAAAATAAATATACAAAATACACATAAGAAAACATAAATTTGTATAAAACTATATACAAAAATACACAAAAATAATTTAAATTTGTATGAAAATAAATATACAAAATACACATAAAATTAGGTAAATTTGTATTGAAATACATATACAAAATACACATAAAATACTGTAAAGTTGAATGAAAATACATAAACAAATACACTTAAAATAACGTAAATTTGTATAAAAAAATATATACAAAACACAAATAGAATAATGTAAGATCGTATCAAAATAAATACACAGAATATTAATAAAATAATGTAAATTTGTATGAAAATAAAGAAGCAAAATACCCATAAAAGAATGTGTATTTGTATAAATATAAATATACAAAATACACATAAAATAATGTAAATTTGTATAGAACTATATACAAAAATACACAGAAGTAATTAAAGTAGATATACAAAATACAGATAAAGTAAGCTAAATTTGAATTGAAATGTATATACAAAATACATAAAATAATGTATATTTGTATCAAAATATTTATAAAAATACATATAATAACGTAAATTTGTTTAAAAATATATAAACAAAATACATATTAAGTAATGTAAATACGTATAAAAAAATATGTACAAAATACACATATAATCATGTAATTCGTATCAAACTAAATAAACAAAATAGCAATAAAATAATGTAAATTTGTATGAGAAAACATATACAAATACATATAAAATAACGCTAATTTCTATGAAAATATATGTCCAAAAATGAACGTAAAATATATTAACTTTGGATAAAAATATATATATACAAAACACACATTAAATAATGTAAATGCGTACATAAAATAACCTAAATTTGTATAAAACTATATACAAAAATACACAAAAATATTTTAAATTTGTATGAAAAGAAATATACAAAATATACATAAAATTAGGTTAATTTCTATTAAAATACATATACAAAATACACATAAAATAATGTAAATTTGAAAGAAAATATATAAACAAATACACATATTATAACGTAAATTTGTATGAAATATATATACAAAATACACATTAAATAATGTAAATATGTATAAAAAAAATATATACAAAACACAAATAGAATAATGTAAAATCGTATCAAAATATATACACAGAATATTTATAAAATAATGTAAATTTGTATGAAAATTAAGATGCAAAATATTATTTTAATACAAATTCAAATATTTTATGTGTATTTTGGTATATATATATTTATAAAAAATGCGTTATTTTATAGGTATTTTGCATCTTAGTTTTCATACAAATGTACATTATTTTATTAATATTCTGTGTATATATTTTGATACGATTTTATATTATACTATTTGTATTTTGTATATATATTTTTTATACATATTTTCATTATTTAATGTGTATTTTTTATATATATTTTATACAAATTAACGTCATTTTAAGTGTATTTGTTTATATAATTTTATTCAAATTTACATTATTTTAAGTGTATTTTATATATGTATTTCAATACAAATTATGTAAATAAGTATAAAAATATATATATCAAATACACCTAAAAAAATGAAAATTCGTATCTAAATAAAAAAACAAAATTCCGATAAAAGAACGTATATTTGTAGGAAAATAAATATACAAAATACACATAAAATTACGAAAATTTGAATAAAAATATATACAAAAAAACAAAAAAATAAATTTCAATTTGTATGAAAATAGATATACAAAATACACATATAATTTGTTAAATTTGTATTTAAATACATGTACAAAATACACATAAAATAATGTAAATTTGTATGAAATGAAAACAAATTCACATAAAATAACGTACATTTGTATAAAATAGATATACAAAATATACATAGAATAATGTAAAATCGTATCAAAATAAATACACAGAATATCAATAAAATAATGTAATTTTGTATGAAAATAAAGATGCAAAATACCCATAAAATAAAGCATATTTTTTTAAAAATACATATACAAGAATACACATAGAATAATTAAATTTGTATTAAAATTAATATACAAAATGCACGTACAATAAAGGAAATTTGTATTGAAAAAATATACAAAATGCATATAAAACAATGTATATTTGTTTCAAAATATATATACGAATACACATAAAATAACGTATATTTCTATAGAAATATATATAAAAAATACACATGAAATGACGTAAATACGTATAAAAATATATATACACAATACACATTAAATAATGTAAATTCGCATCAAAATAAATAAACAATATATCAATAAAAGAATGTGTATTTGTATAATTTAAATTTGTATAAAAATATATATACAAAATACACATAAAACTAGTTAAATTTCTATTGAAATACATATACAAAATACACATAAAATAATGTAAATTTGAATGAAAATATATAAACAAATACACTTAAAATAACGTAAATTTGTATGAAATATATATAGAAAGTACACATTAAATAATGTAAATATGTATAAAAAAATATATACAAAACACAAATAGAATAATGTAAAATAGTATCAAAATAAATACACAGAATATTATTTAAATAATGTAAATTTGTATGAAAATAAAAATGCAAAATACCCATAAAACAACGCATTTTTTATGAAAATATATATACCAAAATACACATAAAATATTTAAATTTGTATTACAATAAATATACGAAATGCACATACAATAAGGTAAATTTGTATTGAAATAGATATGCAAAATACACATAAATCAATGTAAATTTGTTTCAAAATATATATACGAATACACATAAAATAACGTAGATTTCTATAAAAATATATATACAAAATACGCATAAAATGAAGTAAATACGTATAAGAAAATGTATACAAAATACACATAAAATAATGTAAATTCGTATTAAAATAAATAAACTAAATGCCAATAAAAGAATGTTTACTTGTATAAAAATAAATATACAAAATACACATAAAATAAAGTAAAATTGTATAAAACTATATACAAAAATAAAGAAAAATAATTAAATTTGTATGAAAATAGATATACAAAAGACACATAAAATAAGCTAAATTTGAATTGAAATAAATATAGAAAATACATAAAATAATGTAAATTTGTATCAAAATATATATTTAAATTCACATATATTAAAATTAATATAGGTTATTTTATGTGTATTTTGTATATCTATTTTCATACAAATACACATTCTTTCATTGATATTTTGTTTATTCATTTTGACGCGAATTTTATGTGAATTTGTTTACATTTCATACAAATTTACATTATTTTATATGTATTTTGTATATGTATTTAAATACAAATTTAACTAATTATATGTGTATTTTGTATATCTATTTTCATACAAATTGAAATTTATTTTTTTGTTTTTTTGTATATATTTTTATTCAAATTTTCGTAATCTTATAAAAATATATATACCAAAATACACATAAAATATCTAAATTTGCATTGAAATAAATATACAAAATGCACATACAATAAAGTAAAGAGATATGCAAAAATACATATAAAACAATGTAAATTTGTTTCAAAATATATATACGAATACAAATTAAAAAACGTAGATTTCTATAAAAATATATATACAAAATACACATAAAATTAAGTAAATACGTATAAAAAAAATGTATACAAAATACACATAAAATAATGTAAATTCGAGTTAAAATAAATAAACAAAATACCAATAAAAGAATGTGTATTTGGATAAATATAAATATACAAAATACACATATAAAATAAACATAAAATAAGGTAGATTTAAAAAAAATATATGTACAAAATACACATAAAATAATGTAAATTTATATAAAAATATATATACAAATACACATAAAATACCATGAATTTGTATAAAAATATATATTCAAAATAAATATTAAATAATGTAAAAGCGTATAAGAATATATATACAAAGTACATATAAAATAATGTAAATTCGTATCAATATAAATCAACAAAACACCAATAAAATAATATATATTTGAATGAAAATAAATTTACAAAATACACATAACATAACTAAAATTTGTATTAAAATATATACAAAAATACATAGAAATAATTTGAGTTTGTATGAAAATAGATATACAAAATACACATAAAACTAGGTAAATTTCTTTTGAAATGTATATACAAAATACCCATAAAATATTGTAAATTTGTGTCAAAATATATAAGCAAATACACATAAAATAACGTAAATTTGTATGAAAAATATATACAAAATACACATAGAATAATGTCAATTCGTATAAAAATGAATGAGCAGAATATCAATAAAAGAATGTAAATTTGTATGAAAATACAGATGCAAAATACCCCAAAAATAAAACATATGTTTATAAAAATACAGATACAAAAATACACATCGAATAATTAAATTTGTATTAAAATTAATATACAAAATGCGTATATAATAAGGTAAATTTGTATTGAAAAAATATGCAACATACACGTTTACTCATACAAATTTATATTATTTTATTGGTATTTTGTTTATTTATTTTGATACGAATTACATGATTATATGTGTATTTTGTACATATTTTTTTATACGTATTTACATTATTTAATGTGTATTTTGTTTATATATTTTCATACAAATTTACCTTATTATATGTGTATTTGTATAAATATTTTGATTCAAATCTACTTTATTTCATATATTTTGTATATATATTTAAATTCAAATTTAGCTTATTTTGTGTGTATTTTGTATATATTTTCATACAAATTTAATTACTTCTGTGTATTTTTGTATATAGTTTTATATAAATTTACGTTATTTTATGTGTATTTTGTATATTTATATTTATACAAATACAAATTCTTTTATTGGTATTTTGTTTATTTATTTTGATACGAATTTACTTTATTTTGTTTTTTGTATACATTTTTTATACGTATTTACTTTATTTTATGTGTATTTTGTATATATATTTTTATAGAAATCTAAATTATTTTATGTGTATTCGTATATATATTTTGAAACAAATTTGCATTGTTTTATATGTATTTTGCATGTCTATTTCAATACAAATTTACCTTATTGTATGTGTTTTTTTAATATTTGTTTGAATACAAATTTAATTTTTTGATGTGTATTTTGGTATATATATTTTTATAAATAAAAAAATGCGTTATTTTATGGGTATTTTGCCTCTTTATTTTCATACAAATTTACATTATTTTATTAATATTCTGTGTATTTATTTTGATACGATTTTACATTATTCTATTTGTGTTTTGTACATATTTTTTTATACAAATTTACGTTATTTTAAGTGTATTTGTTTATGTATTTTCATTCAAATTTACATTATTTTATGTGTATTTTGTGTATGTATTTCTTTAAAAATTTACCTAATTTTACGTGTATTTTGTATATTTATTTTCATACAAATTTAAAATATTTTTGTGTATTTTTTTATATAGTTTGATACAAATTTAGGTTATTTTATGTGTATTTTGTATATCTATTTTCATACAAATACAGATTCTTTTATTGATATTTTGTTTATTTATTTTGACGCGAATTTTATGTGAATTTGTTTTCATTTCATACAAATTTACATTATTTTATGTGTATTTTGTACATGTATTTAAATACAAATTTAACTAATTATATGTGTATTTTGTATATCTATTTTCATACAAATTGAAATATATTTTTTTGTTTTTTTGTATATATTTTCATTCAAATTTTCGTAATCTTTTAAAAATATATATACCAAAATACACATAAAATATTTAAATTTGCATTGAAATAAATATACAAAATGCACATACAATAAGGTAAATTTGTATTGAAAGAGATATGCAAAAATACATATGAAACAATGTAAATTTGTTTCAAAATATATATACGAATACAAATAAAAAAAACGTAGATTTCTATAAAAATATATATACAAAATACACTTAAAATTAAGTAAATACGTATAAAAAAATGTATACAAAATACACATAAAATAATGTAAATTCGAATTAAAATAAATAAACAAAATACCAATAAAAGAATGTGTATTTGAATAAATATAAATATACAAAATACACATACAAAATAAACATAAAATAAGGTAATTTGTAAAAAAAATATATGTACAAATACACATAAAATAATGTAAATTTATATAAAAATATATATATAAATACACATAAAATACCATGAATTTGTATAAAAATACATATTCAAAATAAATATTAAATAATGTAAAAGCGTATAAAAATATATATACAAAGTACATATAAAATAATGTAAATTCGTATCAATATAAATCAATAAAACACCAATAAAATAATATATATTTGAATGAAAATAAATTTACAAAATACACACAACATAATAAAATTTGTATTAAAATATATACAAAAATACATAGAAATAATTTGAGTTTGTATGAAAATAGATATACAAAATACACATAAAACTAGGTAAATTTCTTTTGAAACGTATATACAAAATACCCATAAAATATTGTAAATTTGTGTCAAAATATATAAGCAAATACTCATAAAATAACGTAAATTTGTATGAAAAATATATACAAAATTCACATAGAATAATGTCAATTCGTATCAAAATGAATGAGCAGAATATCAATAAAATAATGTAAATTTATATGAAAATAAAGATGCAAAATACACAAAAAATAAAGCATATGTTTATAAAAATACAGATACAAAAATACACATCGAATAATTAAATTTGTATTAAAATTAATATACAAAATGCGTACATAATAAGGTAAATTTGTATTGAAAAAATATGCAACATACACGTTTACTCATACAAATTTATATTATTTTATTGGTATTTTGTTTATTTATTTTGATACGAATTACATGATTATATGTGTATTTTGAACATATTTTTTTTATACGTATTTACATTATTTAAAGTGTATTTTGTTTATATATTTTCATACAAATTTATGTTATTATATGTGTATTTGTATAAATATTTTGATACAAATTTACTTTATTTCATGTATTTTGTATATATATTTCAATTCAAATTTAGCTTATATCGTGTGTATTTTGTATATATTTTCATACAAATTTAATTACTTCTGTGTTTTTTTGTATATAGTTTTATATAAATTTACGTTATTTTATGTGTATTTTGTATATTTATTTTCATAAAAATACAAATTCTTTTATTTGTATTTTTTTTCTTTAATTTGATGCGAATTTACATTATTTTATGTGTATTTTGTATACATTTTTTTATACGTATTTACTTCATTTTATGTGTATTTTTTATATATATTTTTATAGAAATCTACGTTATTTTATGTGTACCATATATATATTTTGAAACAAATTTACATTGTTTTATATGTATTTTGCATATCTATTTCAATACAAATTTACCTTATTGTATGTGTTTTTTGTATATTTATTTTAATACAAATTTAATTTTTTGATGTGTATTTTGGTAAATATATTTTTATAAATAAAAAAAATGCGTTATTTTATGGGTATTTTGCTTCTTTATTTTCATACAAATTTACATTATTTTATTAATATTCTGTGTATTTATTTTGATACGATTTTACATTATTCTATTTGTGTTTTGTACATATTTTTTATACAAATTTACGTTTTTTTATAAAATTATTGATACCAAAATACACAAAATATTTCAATTTGTATTAAAATAAATATACAAAATGCACATACAAAAAGGTAAATTTGTATTGAAATAGATATGCAAAATACATATAAAATAATGTAAATTTGTTTCAAAATATATATACGAATACACATAAAATAACGTAGATTTAAAAAAAAAATACATATACAAAATACACATAGTAAATACGTATTAAAAAATGTATACAAAATACACATAAAATAATGTAAACTCGTATAAATGTAAATAAACAATATACCAATAAAAGAATGTGTATTTGTATAAATATAAATATTCAAAATGCACATAAATTAACGTAAATTTTTATAAAACTATATACATAAAATAACGCAAATTTCTATAAAAATATATGTACAAAAATGAGCATAAAATAAATTTGCATAAAAATATATATACAAAACACACTTTAGATAATGTAAATGAGTATAAAAATATGTATAGAAAATACCTATGAAATAATCTAAGTTCGTATCGAATTAAATTAAGAAAATACCAATAAAATAATGTAATTTTGGATGAAAATATATATACAAAATACACATAAAATAACCTAAATACAAATATGCACATAAAATATTGTATTTTGTATATACATTTCAATTCAAATTTAGCTTATTTTATCTGTATTTTGTTTATCTATTTTCATACGAATTTAATTACTTCTGTGTATTTTTGTATAGTTTTATACAAATTTACGTTATTTTATGTGTATTTTGTATATTTATATTTATACAGATACACATTCTTTTATTGGTATTTTGTTTATTTATTTTGATACGAATTTACATTATTTTATGTGTATTTTGTATACATTTTCTTATACGTATTTACTTCATTTTATGTGTATTTTGTATATATATTTTTATACAAATCTACGTTATTTTATGTGTATTCGTATACATATTTTGAAACAAATTTACATTGTTTTATATGTATTTTGCATATCTATTTAAATACAGATTTACCTTATTGTATGTGTATTTTGTATATTTATTTTAATACAAATTAATTTTTTCATGTGTATTTTGGTATATATATTTTTATAAAAAATGCGTTATTTAATGGGTATTTTGCATCTTTATTTTCATACAAATTTACATTGTTTTAATATAAAATAATATATATTTGTATGAAAATATATATAAAAATACACATAAAATAACATGAATTTGTATAAAATTTCTTTCAAAATATATACGAATACACACAATAAAATAACGTAATTTTTTATGAAAATGTATATACAAAATACACATAAAATAGTTTAAATACGTAGAAAAATATATATATATATAAAATACACATAAAATAATGTAAATTCGTAAAAAATTAAATACACAAAATTCCAATAAAAGAATGTATATTTGTAGGAAAATATATATACGAAAAACAAATAAGATAACTAAAATTTGTATAAAAATATATACAAAAATACACAAAAATAATTAAAATTTGTTTAAAAATAGATATGCAAAATACACATAAAGTTAGGCAAATTTGTATTGAAATACATATACAAAACTCACATAAAATAATGTAAATTTGTATGAAAATATATAAACAAATACATATAAAATCACGTAAATTTGGATAAAATATATATATACAAAATATACATTAAATATTTTAAATATGTATAAAAATATATTATATTATATATATTTTTATTGATATTTGCGTTATTTATGTGTATTTTGTATATGTTTTCTCATAGAAATTTACATTATTTTATTGGTATTTTGTCTATTTATTTTGATACGAATTACATGATTATTTGTGTATTTTTTACATTTTTTTATACGTATTTACATTATTTAATGTGTATTTTGTTTATATATTTTTATACAAATTTACGTTATTATATGTGTATTTGTATAGGTATTTTGATACAAATTTACATAATTTTATGTATTTTGTATATATATTTCAATTCAAATTTAGCTTATTTTATATGTATTTAGTATATCTATTTGTATATATATGTACAAAAATTAACATAAAATAAATTTTCATAAAAATATATATACAAAACACACTTTAGATAATGTAAATGAGTATAAAAATATGTATACAAAATACCTATGAAATAATCTAAATTCGTATTGAATTAAATTAAGAAGATATCAATAAAATAATGTAATTTTGGATGAAAATATATATACAAAATACACATAAAATAACCTAAATACAAATGCAAATATACACATACAATAATTTAAAATTAGATAAAATAAATATACAAAATAAACATAAAATAACGTAAATTTGTAATGAAATATATAAAAAAATACACATAAAATAATATAAATTTGTAAGAAAATATATATACAAATACACATTAAATAACATGAATTTGTATAAAATTTGTATCAAAATATATACGTATACACACAATAAAATAACGTAATTTTTTTCTGAAAATATATATACAAAATACACATAAAATGATTTAAATACGTAGAAAAATATATATACAAAAAACACATAAAATAATGTAAATTTGTATGAAAATATGTAAACAAATACACATAAAATAATGTAAATTTGGATAAAATATATATACAAAATAAACATTAAATAATGTAAATATGTATAAAAAAAATATACAAAATTCACATAGAATAATGTTAAATCGTATCAAAATAAATAAAGAGAATATCAATAAAATAATGTAAATTTGTATGAAAATAAAGATGCAAAATATCCATATAATAACGCATATTTGCATAAAAATATATATACAAAAATACATATAAAATAGTTAAATTTGTATTAAAATAAATATACAAAATGCACGTACAATAAAGTAAATTGGTATTGAAATAGATATGCAAAATACACATCAATAATGTAAATTTGTATCAAAATATATAAGAATACTCATAAAATAGACTAAATTTCTATAAAAATATACATACAAAATAGATATACAAAATACACATATAACTACTTAAATTTGTATTTAAATACATGTACAAAAAAACACATAAAATAATGTAGATTAGTATGAAATGAAAACAAATACATTTTATATAAAATATATATACAAAATACATATAGAATAATGTAAAGTCATATTATAGTAAATACACAGAATATCAATAAAATAATGTAAATTTGTATGAAAATAAAGATGCAAAATGCCCATAAAATAAAGCATATTTTTATAAAAATACATATACAAAAATACACATAGATTAATCAAATTTGTATTAAAATTAATATACAAAATTCACATACAATAAGGTAAATTTGTATTGAAAAAATATGCAAAAAGCACATAAAACAATGTAAATTTGTCTCAAAATATATATACGAATACACATAAAATAACGCAGATTTCTATAGAAATACATATACAAAATACACTTGAAATAATGTAAATACGTATAAAAATATATATAAAAAATACACATTAAATAATGTTAATTCGTGTCAAAATAAATAAACAAAATATCATGAAAAGAATGTGTATTTGTATGAAAATAGATAATAGATAATAAATTTGTATTAAATATATATGCAAGATTCATTAAATAATGTAAATATGTATAAAAAAGTATATACAAAAAACAAATAGAATAATGTAAAATCGTATCAAAATAAATACCCCGAATATTAATAAAATAATGTAAATTTGTATGAAAATAAAGATGCAAAATTCCCATAAATTAGCGCATTTCTTATAAAAATATATATAACAAAATGCACATAAAATTTTTAAATTTGTATTGAAATAAATATACAAAATGCAAATACAATAAGATAAATTTGTATTGAAAGAGATATGCAAAAATACATATAAAACAATGTAAATTTGTTTCAAAATATATATACGAATACAAATAAAAAAACGTAGATTTCTATAAAAATATATATACAAAATACACATAAAATTAAGTAAATACGTATAAAAAATGTTATTCAAAATACACATAAAATAATGTAAATTCGAATTAAAATAGATAAACAAAATACCAATAAAAGAATGTGTATTTGTATAAATATAAATATACAAAATGCACATAAAATTACGTAAATTTATATAAAACTATATACATAAAATAACGCAAATTTATATAAAAATATATGTACAAAAATGAACATTAGATAATGTAAATGAGTATAAAAATATGTATACAAAATACCTATGAAATAATATAGATTCGTATCGAATTAAATTAAGAAATACCAATAAAATAATGTAATTTTGGATGAAAATATATATACAAAATACACATAAAATAACCTAAATACAAATACAAATATATCCATAAAATAATTTAAAATTGAATGAAATAAATACATAAAATAAACATAAAATAAGGTAAATTTGTAATGAAATAAAAGAAAAAATACACATAAAATAATATAAATTTGTATGAAAATACAAATTCAAATACACATTAAATAACATGAATTTGTATAAAATTTGTATCAAAATATATACTTATACACACAATAAAATAACGTAATTTTTTTATGAAAATGTATACACAAAATACACATAAAATAATTTAAATACGTAGAAAATTATATATATAAAAAACACATAAAATAGTGTAAATATGTATGAAAATATATAAACAAATACACATAAAATAATGTAAATTTGGATAAAAAATATATACAAAATTAACATTAAATAATGTAAATATATATATAAAAAAATATATACAAAAAACACATAGAATAATGTTAAATCGTATCAAAATAAATAAAGAGAATATCAATAAAATAATGTAAATTTGTATGAAAATAAAGATGCAAAATATCCATATAATAACGCATATTTGCATCAAAATATTTATACAAAAATACATATAAAATAATTAAATTTGTATTAAAATAAATATACAAAATGCACGTACAATAAAGTAAATTTGTATTGAAATAGATATGCAAAATACACATTAATAATGTAAATTTGTATCAAAATATATATACGAATACTCATAAAATAGAGTAATTTTCTATGAAAATATACATACAAAATAGATATACAAAATAAACATATAACTAGTTAAATTTGTATTTAAATACATGTACAAAAACCACATAAAATAATGTAGATTTGTATGAAATGAAAACAAATACATTTTATATAAAATATATATACAAAATACACATAGAATAATGTAAAATCATATCAAAATAATTACACAGAATATCAATAAAATAATGTAAATTTGTATGAAAATAAAGATGCAAAATACCCATAAAATAAAGCATATTTTTATAAAAATACATATACAAAAATACACATAGTTTAATCAAATTTGTATTAAAATTAATATACAAAATGCACATACAATAAGATAAATTTGTATAAAAAAAATATGCAAAATACACATAAAACAATGTTAATTTGTTTCAAAAAATACATACGAATACACATAAAATAACGCACATTTCTATAGAAATATATATACAAAATACACTTGAAATAATGTAAATACGTATAAAAATATATATACAAAATACACATTAAATAATGTTAATTCGTGTCAAGATAAATAAACAAAATATCATGAAAAGAATGTGTATTTGTATGATAATAGATATACAAAATACACATAAAATAACCTAAATTTGTACTATATATAATTTGTAACTATATACAAAAATACACAAAAATAATTTAAACTTGTATGAAAATAAATATACAAAAAACATATAAAAATAGGTAAATTTGTATTGAAATACATATACAAAATACACATAAAATAATGTAAATTTGAATGAAAATATATAAACATATAGACTTAAAATAACGTAAATTTGTATCAAATATATATACAAAAAACACATTAAATAATGTAGATATGTATAAAAAAAATATATACAAAACACAAATAAAATAATGTAAAATCGTATCAAAATAAATACAGAAAATATTAATAAAATAATGTAAATTTGTATGAAAATTAAGATGCAAAATACCCATATAATAATGCATTTTTTATAAAAATATATATACAAAAAAACATAAAATATTTGATTTTGTATTAAAATAAATAGATATACAAAATACACATAAAATAAGCTAAATTTGAATTGAAATATATATACAAAATACATAAAATAATGTAAATTTGTATCAAAATACTTAAACAAATACACATATAAAACGTAAATTTGTATAAAAATATATAAACAAAATACACATTAAATAATGTAAATACGTATAAAAAATGTACAAAATACACAAATAATCATGTAATTCGTATCAAAATAAATAGACAAAATACCAATAAAATAATGTAAATTTCTATCAGAAAACATATACAAAATACACATAAAGAACGCAAATATCAATAAAAATATATATAATATAATATATTTTATACATATTTAAAATATTTAATGTATATTTTGTATATATATTTTATCCAAATTTACGTGATTTTATATGTATTTGTTTATATATTTTCATACAAATTTACATTATTTTATGTGAGTTTTGTAAATGTATCTCAATAAAAATTTGCCTAACTTTATGTGTATTTTGCATATCTATTTTCAAACAAATTTAAATTATTTTTGTGTATTTTTGAATATATTTTTATACAAATTTTAGTTATTTTATTTGTTTTTTGTATATATATTTTCCTACAAATATACATTATTTTATTGGAATTTTGTGTATTTAATTTTTTACGAATTTACATTATTTTATGTGTATTTTGTATATATATTTTTCTACGTATTTAAATTATTTTGTGTATTTTATATATACATTTTCATAAAAATTTACGTTATTTTATTGTGTGTATTCGTATATATTTTGAAACAAATTTTATACAAATTCATGTTATTTTATGTGTATTTGTATATATATTTTCATACAAATTTATATTATTTTATGTGTATTCTTATATATTTTATTACCAATTTACCTTCTATTATGTCTATATTCTATATTTATTTCATTTAATATACTCATAAATAAATTTATTTTATACGCAATTTGTATATTAATTTTAAAACAAATTTAATTATTCTATGTGTATTTTCTATATGTATTTTATAAAAATATGCTTTATTTTATGGGTATTTTGCATCTTTATTTTCATACAAATTTACGTTATTTTATTGATATTCTGCTCATTCATTTTGATACGATTTGACATTATTCTATGTATTTGTATATATTTTCATACAAATTTACGTTATTTTATGTGTATTTGTATATATATTTTGACAAAAATTTACAATATTTTATGGGTATTTTGTATATATATTACAAAAGAAATTTAACTAGTTTTATGTGTATTTTTAATATCTATTTTCAATAAAACTCAAATTATTTTATGTATTTTGTATATATTTCAATACAAATTTTAGTTAGGTTATGTGTATTTTGTAAATCTATTTTCATACAAATATATATTATTTTATTGTTATTTTGTTGATTTATATTGATACGAATTTACATTATTTTATATGTACTTTGTATATATATTTTTATACGCATTTACATTATTTAATATTTATTTTGAGTATATAATTTTATAAAAATTCATGGTATTTTATGTGTATTTGTATATATACTTTCATATAAATTTACATTATTTTATGTGTATTTTGTACATATATTTCATTACAAATTTACCTTATTTTATGTTTATTTTGTATGTGTATTTTGTTCATTTATATTTATACAAATATACATTCTTTTATTGGTATTTTGTTTATTTATTTTGTTTCGAATTTACATTATTTTATGTGTATTTTGTTTACATTTTTTATACGTATTTACTTAATTTTATGTGTATTTTGTATATATATTTTTATAGAAATCTGTTATTTTATGTGTATTCGTACATATATTTTGAAACAAATTTACGTTGTTTTATATGTACAATAAGGTAAATTTGTATTGAAATAGATATGCAAAATATATATAAAGCAATGTAAATTTGTTTCAAAATATGTATACGAATACACATAAAATAACGTAGATTTCTATAAAAATATATATAAAAAATACACATAAAATGAAGTAAATACGTATAAAAAATGTATACAAAATACACATAAAATAGTGTCAATTCGTATCAAAATAAATAAACAAAATACCAATAAAAGAATGTGTATTTCTATAAATATATATATATACAAAATACACATAAGATAACGTAAATTTATATAAAACTATATACAAAAATACACAGAAGTAATTAAATTTGTATGAAAATATATACAAAACACACACAAAATAAGCTAAATTTGAATTGAAATATATATATAAAATACATGAAATAAAGTAAATTGGTATCAAAATATTTATTCAAATACACATATAATAACGTAAATTTGTATGAAAATATATAAATAAAATACACCTTAAATAATGTAAATAGATATAAAAAAAATGTGTACAAAATACACATATAATGTAATTCGTATCAAAATAAATAAACAAAATACCAGTAAAATAATATAAATTTGTGAGTAAACGTGTATAAATATAAATGTACAAAATACACATACAAAATAAACATAAAATAAGGTAAGTTTTTAATGAAATATATGTACAAAATACACATAAAATAATGTAAATTTATATGAAAATATATATACAAATACACATGAAATACCATGAATTTGTATAAAATTATATATTGAAAATAAATATTAAATAAGGTAAATGCGTATAAAAATATATATAAAAAGTACATATAAAATAATGTAAACTCGTATCAATATAAATCAACAAAATACCAATAAAATAATATATATTTGAATGAAAAGAGATTTACAAAATACACATAACATAACTAAAATTTGTATTGAAATATATACAAAAATACATAAAAATAATTTAAGTTTGTATGAAAATAGATATTCAAAATACACATAAAACTAGGTAAATTTCTTTTGAAATATATATACAAAATACCCATAAAATATTGTAAATTTGTGTCAAAATATATAAACAAATATACATAAAATAACGTAAATTTGTATGAAAAATATTTAAAAAATACACATAGAATAATGTCAAATCGTATCAAAATGAATGAGCAGAATATCAATAAAATAACGTAAATTTGTATGAAAATAAAGATACAAAATACCCATAAAATAAAGCATATTTTTATAAAAATACATATACAAAAATACACATAGAATAATTAAATTTCTATTAAAATTAATATACAAAATGCATATACAATAATGTAAATTTGTATTGAAAAAATATGCAAAATAGCTACACATAGAAGTGTAAATTTGTTTAAAAATCTATATACGAATACACATAATATAACGTAAATTTCTATAGAAATATATCTACAAAATACACATGAAATGATGTAAATACGTATAAAAATATATATACAAAATACACATTAAATAATTTAAATTCTCGTCAAAATAAATAAACAAAATATCAATAAAAGAATGTGTATTTGTATGAAAATAGATATACAAAATACTCATAAAATAACCTAAGTTTGTATAAAACTATGTACAAAAATACACAAAAATAATTTAAATTTGTATGAAAATAAATATACAAAATACACATAAAATTAGGTAAATTTGTATTGAAATACATATACAAAATACACATCAAATAATGGAGGTTTGAATAAAAATATATAAACATATACACTTAAAATAACGTAAATTTGTATCAAATATATATAAAAAATACTAATTAAATAATGTAAATATGTATAAAAAAAATATATACAAAACACAAATAGAATAATGTAAAAGCGTATCAAAATAAATACACAGAATATTAATAAAATAATGTAAATTTGTATGAAAATAAAGATGCAAAATAGCCATAAAATAACGCATTTTTTATAAAAATATATATACCAAAATACACATAAAATATAAAAATTTGTATTAAAATAAACATAAAAAATGCACATACTATAAGGTAAATTTGTATTGAAATAGATATGCAAAATACATATAAAACAATGTAAATTTGTTTCAAAATATATATACGAATACACATAAAATAACGTTGATTTCTATAAAAATATATACAAAATACACATAAAATGAAGTAAATACGTATAAAAAAATGAATACAAAATACACATAAAAATCATATCAAAATAAATAAACAAAATACCAGTAAAAGAATGTGTATTTGTATAAATATAAATATACAAAATACACATAAAATATCGTAAATTTGTATAAAACTATATACAAAAATACACCGAAGTTATTAAATTTGTATGAAAATATATATACAAAATACAGCTAAAATAAGCTAAATTTGAATTGAAATGTACATACAAAATACATAAAATAATGTAAATCTGTATCAAAATATTTATACAAATACATATAATAACGTAGATTTGTTTAAAAATATATAAACAAAATACACATTAAGTAATGTAAATACGTATAAAAAATATGTACAAAATAAACATATAATCATGTAATTCGTACCAAAATAAATAAACAAAATAGCAATAAAATAATGTAAATTTGTATGAGAAAAAATATACAAATAACGCAAATTTCTATAAAAATATATGTACAAAAATGCACATAAAATAAAGTAAATTAGCATAAAAATATATCTACAAAACACACACTAAATAATGTAAATGCGTACATAAAATAACCTAAATTTGTATAAAACTATATACAAAAATACACAAAAATAGTTTAAATTTGTTTGAAAAGAAATATACAAAATACACATAAAATTAGGTAAATTTGTATGGAAATACATATACAAAATACACATCAAATAATGTAAATTTGAATGAAAATATATAAACAAATACACTTAAAATAACGTAAATTTGTATAAAATATATATACAAGATACACATTAAATAATGTAAATTTGTATAAAAAATATATACAAAAAACAAATAGAATAATGTAAAATCGTATCAAAATAAATACACAGAATATCAATAAAATAATGTAAATTTGTATGAAAATAAAGATGCAAAATTCCCAAAAATTATCGCATTTTTTATAAAAATATATATACCAAAATACACATAAAATATTTAAATTTGTATTGAAATAAATATACAAAATGCATATACAGTAAGGTAAATTTGTATCAAAAGAGATATTCAAAAATACATATAAAACAATGTAAATTTGTTTCAAAATATATATACGAATACACATAAAATAAAGTAGATTTCTAAAGAAATATATATACAAAATACATATGAAATTATGTAAATACGTATAAAAATATATATACAAAATACATATCAAATAATGTAAATTCGTGTCAAAATAAATAAACAAAATGTCATGAAAAGAATGTGTATTTGTATGAAAATAGATAATAGATAATAAATTTGTATAAAATATATATGCAAGATACACATTAAATAATGTAAATATGTATAAAAAAGTATATACAAAAAACAAATAGAATAATGTAAAATCGTATCAAAATAAATACACCGAATATTAATAAAATAATGTAAATTTGTATGAAAATATAGATGCAAAATTCCCATATAATAGCGCATTTCTTATAAAAATATATACCAAAATACACATAATATATTTAAATTTGTATTGAAATAAATATACAAAATGCACATAAAATAAGGTAAATTTGTATTGAAAGAGATATGCAAAAATACATATAAAACAATGTAAATTTGTTTCAAAATATATATACGAATACAAATAAAAAAACGTAGATTTCTAAAAAAATATATATACAAAATACACATAAAATTATGTAAATTCGAATTAAAATAAATAAACAAAATACCAATAAAAGAATGTGTATTTGGATAAATATAAATATACTAAATACACATACCAAATAAACATAAAATAAGGTAGATTTGTAATAAAATATATGTACAAAATACACATAAAATAATGTAAATTTATATGAAAATATATATACAAATACACATAAAATACCATGAATCTGTATAAAAATATATATTCAAAATAAATATTAAATAATGTAAAAGCGTATAAAAATATATATACAAAGAACATATAAAATGAAAATTAAGATGCAAAATACCTATAAAATAACGCATTTTTTATAAAATTATTGATACCAAAATACACATAAAATATTTGAACTTGTATTAAAATAAATATACAAAATGCACATACAATAAGGAAAATTTGTATTGAAATATATATGCAAAATACATATAAAATAATGTAAATTTGTTTCAAAATATATTTACGAATACACATAAGATAACGTAGATTTCTATAAAAATACATATACAAAATACACATCAAATTAAGTAAATACGTATAAAAAATGTTTACAAAATACACATAAAATAATGTAAATTCGTATAAATGTAAATAAACAATATACCAATAAAAGAATGTGTATTTGTATAAATATAAATATACAAAATGCACTTAAAATAACGTAAAATTATATAAAACTATATACATAAAATAACGCAAATTTCTATAAAAATATATGTACAAAAATGAACATTAAATAAATTTACATAAAAATATATATACAAAACACACATTAGATAATGTAAATGAGTATAAAAATATGTATACAAAATACCTATGAAATAATCTAAATTCGTATCGAATTAAATTAAGAAATACCAATAAAATAATGTAGTTTTGGATGAAAATATATATACAAAATACACATAAAATAACTTAAATACAAATACAAATATACACATAAAATGATTTAAAATTGAATGAAATAAATATACAAAATAAACATAAAATAAGGTAAATTTGTAATGAAATATATGAAAAAATACACATAAAATAATATAAATTTGTATGAAAATATATATACAAATACACATTAAATAACATGAATTTGTATAAAATTTGTATCAAAATATATACTTATACACACAATAAAATAACGTAATTTTTTTATGGAAATGTATATACAAAATACACATAAAATAATTTAAATACGTAGAAAAATATATATACAAAAAACACATAAAATAATGTAAATATGTATGAAAATATATAAACAAATACACATGAAATAATGTAAATTTGGATAAAATATATATCATAAAATAATGTAAACTCGTATCAAAATAAATAAACAAAATACCAATAAAAGAATGTGTATTTGTATGAATATAAATATACAAAATACACATAAAATAACGTAAATTTATATAAAACTATATACAAAAATACACAGAAGTAATTAAATTTGTATGAAAATATATACAAAATACACACGAAATAAGCTAAATTTGAATTGAAATATATATACAAAATACATGAAATAAAGTAAATTTGTATCAAAATATTTATATAAATACACATATAATAACGTAAATTTGTGTGACAATATATAAAGTAAATACACATTAAATAATGTAAATACGTATAAAAAAATATGTACAAAATACACATATAATCATGTAACTCGTATCAAAATAAATAAACAAAATACCAATAAAATAATATAAATTTGTATGAGTAAACGTGTATGTTGCATATTTTTTCAATACAAATTTACCTTATTATATACGCATTTTGTATATTAATTTTAATTCAAATTTAATTATTCGATGTGTATTTTTGTATAAAATATTTTGCATCTCTATTTTCATACAAATTTATATTATTTTATTGATATTCTGCTCATTCATTTTGATAGGAATTGACATTATTCTATGTGTATTTTGTATATTTTTTCATACAAATTTACGTTATTTTATGTGTATTTGTTTATATATTTTGAGACAAATTTACAATATTTTATGGGTATTTTGTATATACATTTGAAAAGAAATTTACCTAGTTTTATGTGTATTTTGTAAATCTATTTTCATACAAACTCAAATTATTTCTATGTATTTTTGTATATATTTTAATACAAATTTTAGTTATGTTATGTGTATTTTGTAAATTTATTTTCATTCAAATATATATTATTTTATTGATGTTTTGTTGATTTATATTGATACGAATTTACATTAATTTATATGTACTTTGTATATATATTTTTATACGCTTTTACATTATTTAATATTTATTTTGAATATATATTTTTATACAAATTCATGTTATTTTATGTGTATTTGTATATATAATTTCATATAAATTTACATTATTTTATGTGTATTTTGTACATATATTTTATTACAAATCTACCTTATTTTATGTTTATTTTGTATGTGTATTTTGTATATTTATATTTATCCAAATACACATTCTTTTATTGGTATTTTGTTTATTTATTTTAATTCGAATTTACGTTCTTTTATCGGAATTTTATTTATTTATTTTGATACGAATTTTAATTTTTTTTAGGTGTATTTGATATATATATTTTTATACTTATTTACATAGTTTTATATGTATTTTGAATGTATATTTTCATAGAAATTTACTCTATATGTATATGTATAGAAAATACACATGAAATAATCTAAATTCGTATCGAAATAAATGATCAAAATACCGATAAAATAATGTAATTTTTAATGAAAATATATATAGAAAATACACATAAAATAACGTAAATACAAATAAATATATACACATAAAATGATTTGAATTTGAATGAAAATAGATATAAAAATAAACTTGAAATAAGGCAAATTTATAATGAAATATATATACAAAATACACATAAAATAATGTAGATTTGTTTCAAAATATATATACGAATACACATAAAATAACGTAGATTTCTATAGAAATATATATACAAATACACATGAAATGTTGTAAATACGTATAAAAATATATATACAAAATACACATTAAATAATGTAAATTCGTGTCAAAATAAATAATTAAAATATCAATAAAAGAATGTGTATTTGTATTAAAATAAATATACAAAAAAACACATACAATAAGGTAAATCTGTAGTGAAATAGATATGCAAAATACATATAAAGCAATGTAAATTTGTTTCAAAATATATATACGAATACACATAAAATAACGTAGATTTGTATGAAAATATATATACAAAATACACATAAAATAAAGTAAATACGTATAAGAAAATGTATACAAAATACACATAAAATAATGTAAATTCGTATCAAAATAAATAAACAAAATAACAATAAAAGAATGTGTATTTGTATTAATATAAATATACAAAATACACATAAAATAACGTAAATTTGTATAAAACTATATACAAAAATACACAGAAGTTATTAAATTCATATGAAAATAGATATACAAAATACAGATAAAATAAGCTAGATTTGAATTGAAATGTATATAGAAAATACATAAAATAATGTAAATTTGTATCAAAATATTTATAAAAATACATATAATAAAGTAAATTTGTTTAAAAATATATAAACAAAATTCACATTAAGTAATGTAAATACGTATAAAAAATATGAACAAAATACACATATAATCATGTAATTCGTATCAAACTAAATAAACAAAATATCAATAAAATAATGTAAATTTGTATGAGAAAACATATACAAATACATATAAAATACATATAAAATACATATAAAATAATGTAAATTTGTTTCAAAATATATATACGAATACTCATAAAATAACGTAGATTTCTATAAAAATACATATACAAAATACACATAATATTAAGTAAATACGTATAAAAAAATGTATACAAAAAACACATAAAATAATGTAAATTCGTATAAATGTAAATAAACAATATACCAATAAAAGAATATGTATTTGTATAAATATAAATATACAAAATGCACATAAAATAACGTTAATTTACATAAAACTATATACATAAAATAACGCAACTTTCTATAAAAATATATGTACAAAAATGAACATAAAATAAATTAGCATAAAAATATATATACAAAACACACTTTAGATAATGTAAATGAGTATAAAAATATGTATCCAAAATACCTATGAAATAATCTAAATTCGTATCGAACTAAATTAAGAAAATATCAATAAAATAATGTAGTTTTGGATGAAAATATATATACAAAATACACATAAAATAACCTAAATACAAATACAAATATACACATAAAATAATTTAAAATTGAATGAAATAAATATTCAAAATAAACATAAAATAAGGTAAATTTGTAATGAAATATATGAAAAAATACACATAAAATAATATAAATTTGTATGAAAATATATATACAAATACACATTAAATAACATGAATTTGTATAAAATTTGTATCAAAATATATACTTATACACACATAAAATAACGTAATTTTTTTATGAAAATGTATATACAAAATACACATAAAATAATTTAAATACGTAGAAAAATATATATACAAAAAACACATAAAATAATGTAAATTTGTATGAAAATATATAAACAAATACACATAAAATAATGTAAATTTGGATAAAATATATATACAAAATGAACATTAAATAAAGTAAATATGTATAAAAAAATATATACAAAAAACACATTTCATAGGTATTTTGTATACATATTTTTTTACTCATTTACATTACTAATGTGTGTTTTGTATATATTTTTTTTATGCAAACTAATTTTATGTGCATTTTTGTACATATATTTTTATAGATACTTAAAACGTTATTTTATGTGTATTTTGTGTATGTTTTCTCATACAAATTTACATTATTTAATTAGTTTTTTGTTTATTTATTTTGATAAGAATGACTTGATTATTGGTGTATTTTGTAAATATTTTTTATACGTATTTACATTACTTAATGTGTATTTTGTTTATATATTTTTTTTACAAATTTACGTTATTATATGTGTATTTATTTTGAAACGAATTTACTTTATTTTATGTATTTTGTATATATATTTCAATTCAAATTTAGCTTATTTTGTGTGTATTTTGTATATCTATTTTTATACAAATTTAATTACTTTTGTGTATTTTTGTATATAGTTTTATACAAATTTACGTTACTTTATGTGCATTTTGTATATTTATATTTATACAAATACACATTCTCTTATTGGTATTTTGTTTATTTATATTTATACGAATTTACATTATTTTATGTGTATTTTGTATACATTTTTGAATCGTATTTACTTTATTTTATTTGTATTTTGTATATATATATTTATAGAAATTTACGTTATTTTATGTGTATTCGTATATATATTTTGAAACAAATTTACTTTGTTTTATATGTTTTTTGCATATCTATTTCAATACAAATTTACCTTATTGCATGTGCATTTTGTATATTTATTTTAATACAAATTCAAATATTTTATGTGTATTTTGGTATATATAATTTTATAAAAAATGCGTTATTTTATAGGTATTTTGCATCTTAATTTTCATACAAATGTACATTATTTTATTAATATTCTGTGCATATATTTTGATACGATTTTATATTATACTATTTGTGTTTTGTATATATTTTTTTATACATATTTTCATTATTTAATGTGTAATTTTTTATATATTTTATACAAATTAACGTTATTTTAAGTGTATTTGTTTATATAATTTCATTCAAATTTACATTATTTTAAGTGTATTTAGTATATGTATTTCAATACAAATTTACCTAATTTTATGTGTATTTTGTATATTTATTTTCATACAAATTTAAATTATTTTTGTGTTTTTTTGTATATACATATAGAGTAAATTTCTATGAAAATATATATTCAAAATACATATAAAATTATGTAAATAAGTATAAAAATATATATATCAAATACACCTAAAAACATGAAAATTCGTATCAAAATAAATAAACCAAATTCCGATAAAAGAACGTATATTTGTAGGAAAATAAATGTACAAAATACACATAAAAAATACGAAAATTTGAATAAAAATATATACAAAAAAACAAAAAAAACATACATAGAATAATGTAAAATCGTATCAAAATAAATACACAGAATATCAATAAAATAATGTAATTTTGTATGAAAATAAAGATGTAAAATACCCATAAAATAAAGCATTTTTTTTAATACATATACAAGAATACACATAGAATAATTATATTTGTATTAAAATTAATATACAAAATGCACGTACAATAAGATAGATTTGTATTGAAAAAATATACAAAATGCACAGAAAACAATGTATATTTGTTTCAAAATATATATACGAATACACATAAAATAACGTATATTTCTATAGAAATATATATACAAAATACACATGAAATGACGTAAATACGTATAAAAATACACATTAAATAATGTAAATTCGCATCAAAATAAATAAACAAAATATCAATAAAAGAATGTGTATTTGTATGAAAATAGATATACAAAATTCACATAAAATATTGTAAATTTGTATAAAACTCTATTCAAAAAATACACAAAAATAATTTAAATTTGTATAAAAATATATATACAAAATAAACATAAAACTAGTTAAATTTCTATTGAAATACATATACAAAATACACAGAAAATAATGTAAATTTGAATGAAAATACATAAACAAATACACTTAAAATAATGTAAATTTTTATGAAATATATACAGAAAATACACATTAAATAATGTAAATATATATAAAAAAATATGTACAAAACACAAATAGAATGATGTAAAATAGTATCAAAATAAATACACAGAATATTAATAAAATAATGTAAATTTGTATGAAAATAAAGATGCAAAATACCCATAAAACAACGCATTTTTTATGAAAATATATATACCAAAAAACACATAAAATATTTAAATTTGTATTACAATAAACATACAAAATGCATATACAATAAGGTAAATTTGTATTGAAATAGATATGCAAAATACACATAAAACAATGTAAATCCGTTTCAATGAAGTAAATACGTATAAGAAAATGTATACAAAATAGACATAAAATTATGTAAATTCGTATCAAAATAAATAAAGTAAATGCCAATAAAAGAATGTTTACTTGTATAAATATAAATATACAAAATACACATAAAATAACGTAAAATTGTATAAAACTATATACAAAAATAAACAAAAAAAATTAAATTTGTATGAAAATAGATATACAAAAGACACATAAAATAAGCTAAATTTGAATTGAAATAAATATAGAAAATACATAAAATAATGTAAATTTGTATCAAAATATATATTCATATACACATATAATAACGTAATTTTGTATAAAAATATATAAACAAAATACACATTAAATAATGTAAATACGTATAAAAGATATGTACGTAATGTAAAAATTTATAAAATTAAAGATGCAAAATACCCATAAAATTACTCATATTTAAAAAAATATATATACAAAAATACACATAAAATAATTGAATTTGTATTAAAATAAATATACAAAATACACATACAATAAGGTAGATTTTTATTGAAATAGATATGCAAAAAACACATAAAAAAATGAATTTTTTTATCAAAATATATACGAATACACACAATAAAATTACGTAATTTTTTTATGAAAATATATATACAAAATACACATAAAATAATGTAAATACATAGAAAAATATATATATATATATATATATATATATATATATATATATATATATATATATATATATATATATATATATATATACAAAAAACACATAAAATAATGTAAATTCGTATCAAAATAAATAAACAAAATTTCCTCTAAAAGAATGTATATTTGTAGGAAAATATATATACAAAATACAAATAAAATAACAAAAATTTTATAAAAATATATACAAAAATACACAAAAATAATTTAAATTTATTTTAAAATAGATATGCAAAATACACATGAAATTAGGCAAATTTTTTTTGAAATATATATACAAAATACACATAATATAATGTAAATTTGTATGAAAATATATAAAGAAATACAAATAAGATCACGTAAATTTCCATAAATATATATGTCAAAATAAATAAACAGACTATCAAAACAATAATATAAATTTATAACACAATAAAGAGGCAAAAAACCCATATAATAACCCATAATTTATTAAAAAAAAAAAATATATATATATATATATATATATATATATATATATATATATATATATATATATATATATATATATATATATATATATATATATACACATAAAATAGAGTAAATTTCAATGAAAATATATATTCAAAATACATATAAAATGTAAATATGTATAATATATATATATATATATATATATATATATATATATATATATATATATATATATATATATATATATATATATATATATATATATATATATATATATATATATATATATATATATATATATATATATATATATATATATATATATATATATATATATATATATATATATATATATATATATATATATATATCACATACATCTAAAATAATGAAAATTCTTATAAAAATAAATAAACAAAATTCCGCTAAAAGAAAGTATATTTGTCGGAAAATATATATACAAAATACACATAAAATTACGAAAATTTGAATAAAAATATATACTAAAATACACAAAATTAATTTCGATTTGTATGAAAATAGATATACATAATATACATATAATTAGTTAAATTTGCATTTAAATACAAATACAAAATACACATGAAATAATGTAAATTTGTATAAAATGAAAACAAATTCACATAAAATAACGTTCATTTGTATGAAATATATATACAAAATATACATGGAACAATGTAAAATCGTATCAAAATAAATACACAGAATATCAATAAAATAAAGTAAATTTGTATGAAAATAAAGATACAAAATACTCATAAAATAAAGCATTTTTTTATGAAAATACATATACAAAAATACACATAGAATACTTAAATTTGTATTATTTTATATGTACTTTGTATATATATTTTTATACGCATTTACATTATTTAACATTTATTTTGAATATGTAATTTTATACAAATTCATGGTATTTCATGTGTATTTGTATATATATTTTCATATAAATTTACATTATTTTATGTGTATTTTGTACATATATTTCATTACAAATTTACCTTATTTAATGTTTATTTTGTATGTGTATTTTGTACATTTATATTTATACAAATACACATTCTTTTATTGGTTTTTTGTTTATTTATTTTGATTCGAATTTACATTATTTTATGTGTATTTTGTTTACATTTTTTTTACGTATTTACCTAATTTTATGTTTATTTCCTATATATATTTTTATTGAAATCTACGTTATTTTATGTGTGTTCGTATATATATTTTGAAACAAATTTACAATGTTTTATATGTATTTTTGCATATCTCTTTCATTAGAAGTTTACCTTATTGTATGTGCATTTTGTATATTTATTTCAATACAAATTAAAATATTTTATGTGTATTTTGGTATATATATTTTTATAAGAAATGCGCTATTTGATGGGAATTTTGCATCTTTATTTTCATTCAAATTTACATTATTTTATTTATATTCGGTGTATTTATTTTGATACGATTTTACATTATTCTATTTGTTTTTTGTATATTTTTTTTTATACAAATTTACATTATTTAATGTGTATCTTGCATATATATTTTATACAAATTTACGTTATTTAAGTGTATTTGTTTATATATTTTCATTCAAATTTACATTATTTTATGTGTATTTTGTATATGTATTTCAATACAAATTTATCTAATTTTATGTGTATTTTGTATATTTCTCTTCATACATATTTTAATTATTTTTGAGTATTTTTGTATATAGTTTTATACAAATTTAGGTTATTTTATGTACGCATTTACATTATTTAATGTGTGTTTTGTATATATATTTTAATGCAAATTTACTTTATTTTATGTGCATTTTTGTAAGTTTGTATTGAAATACATATGCAAAATACTTATAAAACAATGTAAATTTATTTCAAAATATATATACGAATACACATAAAATAACGTAGATTTCTATAAAAATATATACAAAATACACATAAAATGAAATAAACACGTATAAAAAAATGAATACAAAATACACATAAAATAATGTAAAATCGTATCAAAATAGATAAACAAAATACCAATAAAAGAATGTGTATTTGTATAAATATAAATATACAAAATATACAAAATTTGTATAAATATAAATATATATCATAAAATATCGTAAATTTATATTAAACTATATACAAAAATACACAGAAGTAATTAAATTAAATAAATGTTAAATAATGTAAATGCGTATAAAAATATATATACAAAGTACATAGAAAATAATACAAATTTAATTATTCTGTGTATTTTTGTATATGTATTTTCATAAAAAAATGCTTTATTTTATGAGTATTTTGCATCTTTATTTTCATACAAATTTACTTTATTTTATTGATATTCTGTGTATTTATTTTGATACGATTTTACATTATTCTATGTATATTTTGTATATATATTTCATACAAATGAACGTTATTTTATGGGAATTTGTTTTCATTTCATACAAATTTACATTATTTCATGTGTATTTTGTACATGTATTTAAATGCAAATTTAACTAATTATATGTGTATTATGTATATCTATTTTCATACAAATCGAAATTAATTTTGTGTATTTTAGTATATATTTTTACTCAAATTTTCGTAATTTTATGTGTATTTTGTATATTTATTTTCCTAAATATACGTTCTTTTATCGGAATTTTATTTATTTATTTTGATACGAGTTTTTATTATTTTAGGGGTATGTGATATATATATATTTTTTTACTTATTTACATAATTTTATATGTATTTTGAATATATATTTTCATAGAAATTTACTCTATTTTATGTGTATTCGTATATATATTTTGATACAAATTTACATTATTTATATGAATTTCGCATATTTATTTCAATACAAATTTTCTTTATTGTATGTGCCTTTTTTATATTTATTTTGATACAAATTTAATTATTTTATGTGTATTTTTGTATATATATTTTTAAACAAATATGCGTTATTATATGAGTATTTTGCATCTTTATTTTCATACAAATTTACATTATTTATTGATAGTCTGTTTATTTATTTTGATACGATTTTTCGTTATTCTGTGTATTTTGTATATATATTTTTAGACATATTTACATTATTTAATGTATATTTTGTACATATATTTTATATTTGATACGAATTTACATTATTTTATGTGTATTTTGTATATATATTTTTCTATGTATTTACATTATTTTATGTGTATTTTGTATATATATTTTCATAAAAATTTAGGTAATTTTATTGTGTGTATTCGTATATATTTTGATAAAAAATTTCATTATTTTATGTGTTTATTGCATATCTATTTCAATAAAAATCTACATTATTGTATGTGTATTTTGTATATATATTTTAACACAAATTCAATTAATTAATGTGTATTTTTGTATATATTTTTTTTAAATATGAGTTATTTTATGGGTATTTTGCATCTTTAATTTTTTTAATTTTTACATTACGTACATATCTTTTATACGTATTTACATTATTTAATGTGTATTTTGTTTATATATTTTTATACAAATTTACGTCATTATATGTGTATTTGTATATATATTTTGATACAAATTTACATTATTTTATGTATTTTCTATATTTATTTCAATTCAAATTTAGCTTATTTTATGTGTCTTTTGTATATCTATTTTCATACAAATTTAATTATTTTTGTTTATTTTTGTATATAGTTTTATACAATTTTACGTTATTTTATGTGTATTTTGTATATTTATATTTATACAAGTAAACATTCTTATATTGGCATTTAGTTTATTTATTTTGATACGAATTTACATTATTTTATGTGTATTTTGTATACATTTTCTTATACGTATTTACTTCATTTTATGTGTATTTTGTATATATATTTTTATAGAAATGTACGTTATTTTATGTGTATTCGTATATATATTTTGAAACAAATTTACATTGTTTTATGTGTATTTTGCATATCTATTTCAATACAAATTTACATTACTGAATGTGCATTTTGTATATTTATTGTAATACAAATTTAAATATTTTATGTGTATTTTGGTATAAATATTTTTATAAAAAAATGCGTTGTTTTATGGGTATTTTGCATCATTATTTTCATACAAATTTACATTATTTTATTAATATTCTGTGTATTTATTTTGATACTATTTTACATTATTCTTTTTGTGTTTTGTATATATTTTTTCATAAATATTTACATTATTTAATGTGTATTTTCTATATATATTTCATACAAATTTACGTTATTTTAAGTGTATTTGTTTATATATTTTAATTCAAATTTACATTATTTTATGTGTATTTTGTATATGTATTTCAATAGAAATTTTACTATTTATATGTGTATATATATTTTTATTCAAATTTAAATTATTTTTGTGTTTTTTGAATAGAGTTTTATACAAATTTACAATATTTTATGTGTATTTTGTTTATCTATTTTCATAGAAATACACATTCTTTTATTGATATTTTGTTTATATATTTTGATACGAATTTACATTATTTAATGTATATTGTGTATATATATTTTTATACGTATTTACGTCATTTCATGTGTATTTTGTATATATATTTCTATATAAATATACGTTATTTTATGTGTATTCGTATATATATTTTGAAACAAATATACATTGTTTTATGTGCATTTTGTATATTTTTTCAATACAAATTTACCTTATTGTACCTTCCTTTTGTATATTAATTTTAATACAAATTTAATTATTCTATGTGTATTCTTGTATATGTATTTAAAAAAAATAGGCTTTATTTTATGGGTATTTTGCATCTTTATTTTCATACAAAATTACATTATTTTATTGATATTCTGTGTATTTATTTTGATACGATTTTACATTATTCTATGTATATTTTGTATATCTATTTTATACAAATGTACGTTATTTTATGTGAATTTGTTTTCATTTCATACAAATTTACATTATTTTATGTGTATTTTGTACATGTATTTAAATAAAAATTTAACTAATTATGTGTATATTTTGTATATCTATTTTCATACAAATTTAAATTTATTTTTTTGTTTTTTTGTATATATTTTTATTCAAATTTTCGTAATTTTATGTGTATTTTGTATATTTATTTTCCTACAAATATACGTTCTTTTATCGGAATTTTGTTCATTTATTTTGATACGAATTTTCATTTTTTTTAGGTGTATTAGATATATATATTTTTATACTTATTTACATAATTTTATATGTATTTTGAATATATATTTTCATAGAAATTTACTCTATATGTATATACGAAAAAACACAAAAATAATTTAAATTTGTATGAAAATAAATATACAAAATACACATAAAATTAGGTAAATTTGTATTGAAATACATATACAAAATACACTTAAAATAATGTAAATTTGAATGAAATTATATAAACAAATACACTTAAAATAACGTTAATTTGTATAAAATATATATAAAAAATACACATTAAATAATGAAAATATGTATAAAAAAATATATACAAAACACAAATAGTATAATATAAAATCGTATCAAAATATATACAGAGAATATTAATAAAATAATGTACATTTGTATAAAAACTAACATGCAAAATACCTATAAAATATCGCATTTTTTATAAAATTATATATACCAAAATACACATAAAATATTTGAATTTGTATTAAAATAAATATACAAAATGCACATACAATAAGGTAAATTTGTATTGAAATAGATATGCAAAAAACATATAAAACAATGTAAATTTGTTTCAAAATATATATACGAATACACATATATATATATATATATATATATATATATATATATATATATATATATATATATATATATATATATATATATATATATATATATATATATATATATATATATATATATATATATATATATATATATATATTTTGTACATTTTTTATACGTATTTACATTATTTAATGTGTATTTTGTTTATATATTTTTATACAAATTTACGTTTTTATATGTGTATTTCTATAAGTATTTTGATACAAATTTACATTATTTTATGTATTTTGTATATATATTTCAATTCAAATTTAGCTTATTTTATGTGTATTTTGTATATCTATTTATTTTAATACAAAATCAAATATTTTATGTTTTTTCGTATATGTATTTTTATAAAAAATGCGTTATTTTATGGGTATTTTGCATCTTAATTTTCATACAAATTTACATTATTTTATTAATATTTTCTGTATTTATTTTGATACAATTTTACATTATTTTATTTGTGTTTTGTATATATTTTTTTATACATATTTACATTATTTAATGTGTTTTTTGTATATATATTTGATACAAATTTACATTATTTTAAGTCTAGATGTTTATATATTTTCATTCAAATTTACATTATTTTATGTGTATATTGTATATGTATTTCAATACACATTCACCTAATTTTATGTTTTTTGTTTATAGTTTAAATTATTTTTGTGTATTTTTGTATATAGTTTTATTCAAATTTAGGTTATTTTATGTGTATTTTGTATATCTATTTTCATACAAATACACATTCTTTTCATGATATTTTGTTTATTTATTTTGACACGAATGAACATTATTTAATATGTATTTTGTATATATATTTTTATACGTATTTACATTATTTCAAGTGTATTTTGTATATATATTTCTATAGAAATCTACGTTATTTTATGTGTATTCGTATATATATTTTGAAACAAATTTACATTGTTTTATGTGTATTTTGCATATTTTTTCAATGCAAATTTACCTTATTGTATATGCATTTTGTGTATTAGTTTTAATACAAATTTGATTAATCTATGTGTATTTTTGTATATGTATTTTTATAAAAATATGCTTTATTTTATGGGTATTTTGCATCTTTATTTTCATACAAATTTACATTATTTTATTGATATTCTGTGTATTTATTTTGATATGATTTTACATTATTCTATGTGTATTTTGTATATATATTTTATATAAAATGTATTTGTTTTCAATTCATACAAATCTACATTATTTTATGTGTTTTTTGTGCATGTATTTAAATACAAATTTAACTAGTTATATGTGTATTTTGTATATCTATTTTGTATGTATATTTTCATAGAAATTTACTCTATTTTATGAGTATTCGTATATATATTTTGATACAAATTTACATTATTGATGTGTATTTTGCATATCTATTTCAATACAAATTTACTTTATTGTACGTACATTTTGTATATTTATTTTAATAGAAATTTAATTATTTTATATGTATTTTTGTATATATATTTTTATGCAAAGATGCGTTATTATATGGATATTTTGTATCTTTATTTTCATACAAATTTACATTATTTTTTTGATATTCTCTTTATTTATTTTGATTCGATTTAACATTATTCTGTGCGTTTTTTGTATATATTTTTTTTTTATACATATTTACATTATTTAATGTTCATTTTGTATATATTTTTTATCCAAATTTACATTATTTTATGTGTATTTGTTTATATATTTTCATACATATTTACATTATTTTAGGTGTTTTTTGTATATATATTTTTCTACGTATTTGAATTATTTTATGTGTATTGTGTATATACATTTTCGTAAAAAAAATTACGTTGTTTTATTGTGTGTATAAGTATATATTTTGATACAAATTTTATACAAATTCATGTTATTTAATGTGTATTTGTATATATATTTTCATACAAATTTATATTATCTTATTTGTATTTTTTCATATATTTCATTACAAATTTACCTTATTTTATGTTTATTTTGTATATTTATTTCACTCAATTTTAAATTATTTTATGTGTGGATTTGTATTTGTATTTAGGTTATTTTATGTGTATTTTGTATATATATTTTCATCCAAAATTACTTTATTTTATTGGTATTTCTTAATTTAATTCGATACGAAATTAGATAATTTCATAGGTATTTTGTATACATATTTTTATACTCATTTACATTATCTAATGTGTGTTTTGTATATATATTTTTATGCAAATTTATCTAATGTTCATTTTTGTACATATATTTTTATAGAAATTTGCGTTATTTTATGTATATAGTTTTATATAAATTTACGTTATTTTATGTGCATTTTGTATATTTATATTTATACAAATACACATTCTTTTATTGGTATATTGTTTATTTACATTTATACGAGTTTACATTATTTTATGTGTATTTTGTATACATTTTTTATACGTATTTACTTAATTTTATGTGTATTTTGTATATGTATTTTTATAAATATTTACGTTATTTTATGTGTATTCGTATATATATTTTGAAACAAATTTACATTAATTTATATGTATTTTCCATATCTATTTCAATACAAATTTACCTTATTGTATGTGGATTTTGTATATTTATTTTAATACAAGTTCAAATATTTAAGTGTATTTTGGTATCAAAAATTCTATAAAAAATGCGTTATTTTATAGGTATTTTGCATCTTAATTTTCATTTTATATGTACTTTGTATATATGTTTTCATACGCTCTTACATTATTTAATATTTATTTTGAATATATATTTTTATACAAATTCATGGTATTTTATGTGTATTTGTATATATATTTTCATATAAATTTACATTATTGTATGTGTATTTTGTACATATATTTTATTACAAATCTACCTTATTTTATGTTTATTTTGTATGTGTATTTTGTATATTTATATTTATCCAAATACATATTCTTTTATTGGTATTTTTTTTTATTTATTTTAATTCGAATTTACATTATTTTATGTGTATTTTGAATACATTTTCTTATACGTATTTACTTAATTTTATGTGTATTTTGTATATATATTTTTATAGAAATCTACGTTTTTTTATTTGTATTCGTATATATATTTTGAAACAAATTTATATTGTTTTATATGTATTTTTGCATATCTCTTTCAATACAAATTTACCTTATTGTATATGCATTTTGTATATTTATTTCAATACAAATTTAAAAATTTTATGTGTATTTTGGTATATATATTTTTATAAGAAATGCGCTATTTTATGGGAATTTTGCATCTTTATTTTCATACAAATTTACATTATTTTATTAATATTCGGTGTATTTATTTTGATACGATTTTACATTATTCTATTTGTTTTTTGTATATACTTTTTTTATACATATTTACATTATTTAATGTGTATCTTGCATATATATTTTATACAAATTTATTATCTATTATCTATTTTCATTCAAATACACATTCTTTTCATGATATTTTGTTTATTTATTTTGACACGAATTTACATTATTTGATATGTATTTTGTATATATATTTTTATACGTATTTACATAATTTCATATGTATTTTGTATATATAATTCTATATAAATCTACTTTATTTTATGTGTATTCGTATATATATTTTGAAACAAATTTACATTGTTTTATATGTATTTTTGAATATCTCTTTTAATACAAATTTACCTTACTGTATATGCATTTTGTATATTTATTTCAATACAAATTTAAATATTTTATGTGTATTTTGGTATATATATTTTTATAAAAAATGCTTTATTTTATGGGTATTTTGCATCTTTATTTTCATACAAATTTACATTATTTTATTGATATTCTGTGTATTTATTTTGATATGATTTTACATTATTCTATGTGTATTTTGTATATATATTTTATATAAAATGTATTTGTTTTCAATTCATACAAATCTACATTATTTTATGTGTTTTTTGTGCATGTATTTAAATACAAATTTAACTAGTTATATGTGTATTTTGTATATCTATTTTGTATATATATTTTCATAGAAATTTACTCTATTTTATGAGTATTCGTATATATATTTTGATACAAATTTACATTATTGATGTGTATTTTGCATATCTATTTCAATACAAATTTACTTTATTGTACGTACATTTTGTATATTTATTTTAATAGAAATTTAATTATTTTATATGTTTTTTTTGTATATATATTTTTATGCAAAGATGCGTTATTATATGGATATTTTGTATCTTTATTTTCATACAAATTTACATTATTTTTTTGATATTCTCTTTATTTATTTTGATTCGATTTAACATTATTCTGTGCGTTTTTTGTATATATATATATTTTTTTTTATACATATTTACATTATTTAATGTTCATTTTGTATATATTTTTTATCCAAATTTACATTATTTTATGTGTATTTGTTTATATATTTTCATACATATTTACATTATTTTAGGTGTTTTTTGTATATATATTTTTCTACGTATTTGAATTATTTTATGTGTATATTGTATATACATTTTCGTAAAAAAAATTACGTTGTTTTATTGTGTGTATAAGTATATATTTTGATACAAATTTTATACAAATTCATGTTATTTAATGTGTATTTGTATATATATTTTCATATCAAATTTATATTATCTTATTTGTATTTTTTCATATATTTCATTACAAATTTACCTTATTTTATGTTTATTTTGTATATTTATTTCACTCAATTTTAAATTATTTTATGTGTGGATTTGTATTTGTATTTAGGTTATTTTATGTGTATTTTGTATATATATTTTCATCCAAAATTACTTTATTTTATTGGTATTTCTTAATTTAATTCGATACGAAATTAGATAATTTCATAGGTATTTTGTATACATATTTTTATACTCATTTACATTATCTAATGTGTGTTTTGTATATATATTTTTATGCAAATTTATCTAATGTTCATTTTTGTACATATATTTTTATAGAAATTTGCGTTATTTTATGTATATAGTTTTATATAAATTTACGTTATTTTATGTGCATTTTGTATATTTATATTTATACAAATACACATTCTTTTATTGGTATATTGTTTATTTACATTTATACGAGTTTACATTATTTTATGTGTATTTTGTATACATTTTTTATACGTATTTACTTAATTTTATGTGTATTTTGTATATGTATTTTTATAAATATCTACGTTATTTTATGTGTATTCGTATATATATTTTGAAACAAATTTACATTAATTTATATGTATTTTCCATATCTATTTCAATACAAATTTACCTTATTGTATGTTGATTTTGTATATTTATTTTAATACAAGTTCAAATATTTAAGTGTATTTTGGTATCAAAAACTCTATAAAAAATGCGTTATTTTATAGGTATTTTGCATCTTAATTTTCATTTTATATGTACTTTGTATATATGTTTTTATACGCTCTTACATTATTTAATATTTATTTTGAATATATATTTTTATACAAATTCATGGTATTTTATGTGTATTTGTATATATATTTTCATATAAATTTACATTATTGTATGTGTATTTTGTACATATATTTTATTACAAATCTACCTTATTTTATGTTTATTTTGTATGTGTATTTTGTATATTTATATTTATCCAAATACATATTCTTTTATTGGTATTTTTTTTATTTATTTTAATTCGAATTTACATTATTTTATGTGTATTTTGAATACATTTTCTTATACGTATTTACTTAATTTTATGTGTATTTTGTATATATATTTTTATAGAAATCTACGTTTTTTTATTTGTATTCGTATATATATTTTGAAACAAATTTATATTGTTTTATATGTATTTTTGCATATCTCTTTCAATACAAATTTACCTTATTGTATATGCATTTTGTATATTTATTTCAATACAAATTTAAAAATTTTATGTGTATTTTGGTATATATATTTTTATAAGAAATGCGCTATTTTATGGGAATTTTGCATCTTTATTTTCATACAAATTTACATTATTTTATTAATATTCGGTGTATTTATTTTGATACGATTTTACATTATTCTATTTGTTTTTTGTATATACTTTTTTTATACATATTTACATTATTTAATGTGTATCTTGCATATATATTTTATACAAATTTATTATCTATTATCTATTTTCATTCAAATACACATTCTTTTCATGATATTTTGTTTATTTATTTTGACACGAATTTACATTATTTGATATGTATTTTGTATATATATTTTTATACGTATTTACATAATTTCATATGTATTTTGTATATATAATTCTATATAAATCTACTTTATTTTATGTGTATTCGTATATATATTTTGAAACAAATTTACATTGTTTTATATGTATTTTTGAATATCTCTTTTAATACAAATTTACCTTACAGTATATGCATTTTGTATATTTATTTCAATACAAATTTAAATATTTTATGTGTATTTTGGTATATATATTTTTATAAAAAATGAGATAATTTTAGGGAATTTTGCATCTTTATTTTCATACAAATTTACATTATTTTATTGATATTCTGTGTATTTATTTTGATACGATTTTACATTATTCTATTTGTTTTTTGTATATATTTTTTTATACACATTTACATTATTTAATGTGTATCTTGCATATATATTTTATACAAATTTACGTTTTTTTTAAGTGTATTTGTTTTTATATTTTCATTCAAATTTACATTTATTTTAATTCGAAATTACATTATTTTATGTGTATTTTGTATACATTTTTTTATACGTATTTACTTTATTTTATGTGTATTTTGTATATATATTTTTATAGAAATCTACGTTTTTTTATTTGTATTCGTATATATATTTTGAATCAAATTTACATTGTTTTATATGTATTTTTGCATATCTCTTTCAGTACAAATTTACCTTATTGTATATGCATTTTGTATATTTATTTCAATGCAAATTTAAATATTTTATGTGTATTTTGGTATATATATTTTTATAAGAAATGCGCTATTTTATGGGAATTTTGCATCTTTATTTTCATACAAATTTACATTATTTTATTAATATTCGGTGTATTTATTTTGATACGATGTTACATTATTCTATTTGTTTTTTGTATATACTTTTTTATACATATTTACATTATTTAATGTGTATCTTGCATATATATTTTATACAAATTTATTATCAATTATCTATTTTCATAAAAAATACACATTCTTTTCATGATATTTTGTTTATTTATTTTGACACGAATTTACATTATTTGATATGTATTTTGTATATATATTTTTAAACGTATTTACATAATTTCATATGTATTTTGTATATATATTTCTATAGAAATCTACTTTATTTTATGTGTATTCGTATATATATTTTGAAACAAATTTACATTGTTTTATATGTATTTTTGAATATCTCTTTCAATACAAATTTACCTTACGCTATATGCATTTTGTATATTTATTTCAATACAAATTTAAATATTTTATGTGTATCTTGGTAAATATATTTTTATAAAAAATGCGATAATTTTTGGGAATTTTGCATCTTTATTTTCATACAAATTTACATTATTTTATTGATATTCTGTGTATTTATTTTGATACGATTTTACATTATTCTATTAGTTTTTTGTATATATATTTTTTATACACATTTACATTATTTAATGTGTATCTTGCATATATATTTTATACAAATTTACGTTATTTTAAGTGTATTTATTTATATATTTTCATTCAAATTTACATTATTTGATGTGTATTTTGTATATGTATTTCAATACAAATTTACCTAATTTTATGTGTATTTTGTATATCTCTTTTCAAACAAATTTAAATTATTTTTGTGTATTTTTGTATATAGTTTTATACAAATTTAGGTTATTTTATGTACGCATTTACATTATTTAGTGTGCGTTTTGTATATATATTTTTTTGCAAATTTACTTTATTTTATGTGCATTTTTGTACATATATTTTTATAGAAATTTGCGTTATTAGTATATGTTTTCTCATACAAATTTACATTTTTTTATTGCTATTTTGTTTATTTATTTTGATACGAATTACATGATTATATATGTATTTTGTACATATTTTTTATACGTATTTACATTACTTAATGTGTATTTTGTTTATATATTTTTAAACAAATCTACTTTATTATATGTATTTGTATAAATATTTTGATACAGATTTACATTATTTTATGTATTTTGTATGTACATTTCAATTCAAATTTAGCTTATTTTAGCAGTATTTTGTATATATATTTTCATACAAATTTAATTACTTCTTTGTATTTTTGTATATAGTTTTATACAAATTTACGATATTTTATGTGTATTTTGTATATTTATATTTTTACAAATACACATTCTTTTACTTGTATTTATGTATTTATTTTGATACGATTTTTATGTATTTCTTGTATTCTTTTTTTATACGTATTTACTTCATTTTATGTGTATTTTGTATATATTATTATTATAGAAATCTACGTTATTTTATGTGTATTCGTATATATATTTTGAAACAAATTTACATTGTTTTATATGTATTTTGCATATCTATTTCAATACAAATTTACCTTATAGTATGTGCATTTTTTATATTTATTTTAATACAAATTTTAATATTTTATGTGTATTTTGGTATATATATTTTTATAAAAAATGCGTTATTATATGGCTATTTTGCATCTTTAATTTCATTCAAATTTACATTATTTTATTAATATTCTGTGTATTTATTGTTGATACGATTTTACATTATTCTATTTGTGTTTTGTATATATTTTTTTATACATATTTACATTATTTAATTAGTATTTTGTATATATATTTGATACAAATTTACGTTATTTTAAGTGTATATGTTTATATATTTTCATTCAAATTTCCATTATTTTATATGTATTTTGTATATGTATTTCAATACAAATTTACCTAATTTTATGTGTATTTTGTATATTTATTTTCATACAAATTTAAATTATTTTTGTGTATTTTTGTATATAGTTTTATACAAACTTTGGTTACATTACATTATTTTATGTGTATTTTGAATACATTTTTTTATACGTGTTTACTTAATTTTATGTGTATTTTGTATATATATTTTTATAGAAATCTACGTTTTTTTTATTTATATTCGTATATATATTTTGAAACAAATTTACATTGTTTTATATGTATTTTTGCATATCTCTTTCAATACAAATTTACCTTATTGTATATGCATTTTGTATATTTATTGCAGTACAAATTTAAATATTTTATGTGTATTTTGGTATATATATTTTTATAAGAAATGCGCTATTTTATGGGAATTTTGCATCTTTATTTTCATACAAATTTACATTATTTTATTAATATTCGGTGTATTTATTTTGATACGATTTTACATTATTAGATTTGTTTTTTGTATATACTTTTTTTTATACATATTTACATTATTTAATGTGTATCTTGCATATATATTTTATACAAACTTATTATCTATTATCTATTTTCGTACAAATACACATTCTTTTCATGATATTTTGTTTATTTATTTTGACACGAATTTACATTATTTGATATGTATTTTGTATATCTATTTTTATACGTATTTACATAATTTCATATGTATTTTGTATATATATTTCTTTAGAAATCTACTTTATTTTATGTGTATTCGTATATATATTTTGAAACAAATTTACATTGTTATATATGTATTTTTGAATATCTCTTTTAATACAAATTTACCTTACTGTATATGCATTTTGTATATTTATATCAATACAAATTTAAATATTTTATGTGTATTTTGGTATATATATTTTTATAAAAAATGCGATAATTTTTGGGAATTTTGCATCTTTATTTTCATACAAATTTACATTATTTTATTGATATTCTGTGTATTTATTTTGATACGATTTTACGTTATTTTATTTGTTTTTTGTATATATATTTTTTATACACATTTACATTATTTAATGTGTATCTTGCATATATATTTTATACAAATTTACGTTATTTTAAGTGTATTTGTTTTTATATTTTCATTCAAATTTACATTTATTTTAATTCGAAATTACATTATTTTATGTGTATTTTGTATATATTTTTTTATACGTATTTACTTAATTTTATGTATATTTTGTATATATATTTTTATAGAAATCTACGTTTTTTTATTTGTATTCGAATATATATTTTGAAACAAATTTACATTGTTTCATATGTATTTTTGCATATCTCTTTCAATACAAATTTACCTTATTGTATGTGCATTTTGTATATTTATTTCAATGCAAATTTAAATATTTTATGTGTATTTTGGTATATATATATTTTTATAAGAAATGCGCTATTTTATGGGAGTTTTGCATATTTATTTTCATACAAATTTACATTATTTTATTAATATTCGGTGTATTTATTTTGATACGATGTTACATTATTCTATTTGTTTTTTGTATATACTTTTTTATACATATTTACAAAATAGATATACAAAATACAGATAAAATAAGCTAAATCTGAATTGAAATGTATATACAAAATACATAAAATAATGTAGATTTGTATCAAAATATTTATAAAAATACCCATAAAATAACGCATTTTTTTATTTATAAAAAATATATATACCAAAATACACATCAAAAAATTAAATTTGTATTAAAATAAATCTACAAAAAACACATACAATAAGGTAAATTTGTACTGAAATAGATATGCAAAATACATATAAAACAATGTAAATTTGTTTCAAAATATATATACGAATACACATAGAATAACGTAGATTTCTATAAAAATATATATACAAAATACACATAAAATGAAGTAAATACGTATAAAAAAATGTATACAAAATACACATAAAATAATGTTAACTCGTATCAAAATAAATATACAAAATACCAATAAAAGAATGTGTATTTGTATAAATATAAATATACAAAATACACATAAAATAACGTAAATTTATATAAAACTATATACAAAAATACACATAAGTATTTTAATTTGTATGAAAATAGATATACAAAATAATGTAAATTCGTTTCAAATTCAATAAACAAAATTCAGAAAAAAGAACGTATATTTGTAGAAAAAAATAAATATACAAAATACACATTAAATAACGAAAATTTGTATGAAAATATATAAAAAAATAAACAAAAATAATTTCAATTTGTATGAAAATAAATATACAAAATACACATGTATTTTGTATATCTATTTTCACACAAATTTAATTACTTTTGTGTATTTTTGCATATAGTTTTATATAAATTTACGTTATTTTATTTGTATTTTGTATATTTATATATATACAATACACATTCTTTTATTAGTATTTTGTTTATTTATTTTGATACGAGTTTACATTATTTTATGTGTATTTTGTATACCTTTTTTATACGTATTTACTTCATTTTATGTATATTTTGTATATTTATTTTCATAGAAATCTACGTTATTTTATGTGTATTCGTATATATATTTTTTAAAAAATTTACATGGTTTTATATGTATTTTCCATATCTATTTCAATACAAATTTACCTTATTGTATGTGCATTTTGTATATTTATTTTAATACAAATTCAAATATTTTATGTATGTCTTGGTATAAATATTTTTATAAAAAATGCGTTATTTTATGGGTATTTTGCATCTTAATTTTCATACAAATTTACATTATTTTATTAATATTCTGTGTATTTATTTTGATACGATTTTATATTATTCTATTTGTGTTTTGTATATATTCTTTTATACATATTTACATTATTTAATGTGTATTTTTTATATATATTTTATACAAATTTACGTTATTTTAAGTGTATTTGTTTATATATTTTCATTCAAATTTACATTATTTTATGTGTATTTTGTAAATGTATTTCAATACAAATTTACCTAATTTTATGTGTATTTTGTATATTTATTTTCATAGAAATTAAAATTATTTTTGTGTATTTTTGTATATAGTTTTAGACAAATTTAGGTGATTTTATGCGTATATTGTATATCTATTTTCATACAAATACACATTCTTTTATTGATATTTTGTTTATTTACTTTGACGCGAATTTACATTATTTAATGTGTATTTTATATATATATATATATATATATATATATATATATATATATATATATATATATATATATATATATATATATATATATATATATATATATATATATATATATATATATTCATACGTATTTACATCATTTGATGTGTATTTTGTATATATATTTCTATAGAAATCTACGTTGATTTATGAGTATTCGTATATAGATTTTGAAATAAATTTACACTGTTTTATGTGTATTTTGCATATTTTTTCAATACAAATTTACCTTATTGTATATGCATTTTGTATATTAATGTTAATACAAATTTAATTATGCTATGTGTATTTTTGTATATATATTTTTATAAAAATATGCTTTGTTTTATGGGTATTTTGCATTTTTATTTTCATACAAATTTACATTATTTTATTTATATTCTGGTTTTTTTTAAACAATTTTACATTATTCCATGTGAATTTTGTATATCTATTTTTATACGTATTTACTTAATTTTATGTGTTTTTTGTATATATATTTTTATAGAAATCTACGTTATTTTATGTGTATTCGTATATATATTTTGAAACAAATTTACATTGTTTTATATGTATTTTTGCATATCTCTTTCAATACAAATTTACCTTATTGTATGTGCATTTTGTATATTTATTTCAATACAAATATAAATATTTTATGTGTATTTTGGTATATATATTTTTATAAGAAATGCCCTATTTAATGGGAATTTTGCATCTTTATTTTCATACAAATTTACATTATTTTATTAATATTCGGTGTATTTATTTTGATACGATTTCACATTATTCTATTTGTTTTTTGTATATATTTTTTTATACATATTTACATTATTTAATGTGTATCTTGCATCTTTTATCGTAATTTTGTTTATTTATTTTTATACGAATTTACATTATTTTAGGTGTATTTGATATGTACATTTTTATACTTATTAATATCATTTTATTTGTGTTTTGAATATATATTTTCATAGAAATTTACTCTTTTTTATGGGTATTCGAATATATATTTTGATACAAATTTACATTATTTATGTTTATTTTGCATATCTATTTCAATACAAATTTACCATATTGTATGTGTATTTTGCATATTTATTTTAATACAAATTTAATTATTTTATATGTATTTTTTTAAAAATATCCGTTATTATTTGGGTATTTTGCATCTTTATTTTCATACAAATTTACATTATTTTATTGATATTCTGTTTATTTATTTTGATACGATTTTACATTATTCTATGTGTATTTTGTATATATATTTTTATACACATTTACATTATTTAATGTATATTTTGTATATATACTTTATAAAAATTGACGCTATTTAATGTGTATTTGTTTATATATTTTCATACAAATTTACAATATTTTATGTGTAATTTGTATATGTATTTCAATACAGATTTGCCTAATTTTATGTGTATTTTGCATATCTATTTTCAAACAAATTTAAATTATTTTTATGTATTTTTTGTATATTTTTATATAAATTTTAGTTATTTTATTTGTATTTTGTATTTATATTTTCCTACAAATATACTTTCTTAGTGGAATTTTGTTCATTTATTTTCATAAGAATTTACATAATTTTATGTGTATTTTGTATATATATTTTTCTACGTATTTACATTATTTTGTGTATTTTTTATATATATTTTCTTAAAAATTTACGTTATTTTATTGTGTGTATTCGTATATGATTTCATACAAATTTACATTATTTTATGTTTATTTTGCATATCTATTTCAATATAGATTTACCTTATTGTATGTGTATTTTGTATATTTATTTTAATACAAATTTAATTATTTTTTATGTGTTCTTTGTATACATTTTCTTATACGTATTTACTTCATTTAATGTGTATTTTGTATATATATTTTTATAGTAATCTACGTTATTTTATGTGTATTGGTATATATATTTTGAAGCAAATTTACATTGTTTTATATGTATTTAGCAAATCTATTTCAATATAAATGTACCTTATTGTATGTGCATTTTGTATATTTATTGTGATACAAATTTAAAAATTTTATTATTTTGGTATATATATTTTTATAAAAAGAGCTTTATATAAATTTAAAATATTTTATGTGTATTTTGAATATCTATTTTCATACAAATACACATTTTTTATTGATATTTTGTTTATTTATTTTGACGCGAATTCACATTATTTAATGTGTATTGTGTATATATATTTTTATACGTATTTACGTCATTTCATGTGTATTTTGTATATATATTTCTATAGAAATATGTGTTATATTATGTGTATTCGTATATATATTTTGAAACAAATATACATTGTTTTATGTGCATTTTGCATATTTTTTCAATATAAATTTACCTTATTCTACGTGCATTTTGTATATTAATTTTATACAAATTTAATTATTCTATGTGTATTTTTGTATATGTATTTTCATAAAAAAATGCTTTATTTTATGTTTATTTTGCATCTTTATTTTCATACAAATTTACATTATTTTATTGATATTCTGTGTATTTATTTTGATACGATTTTACATTATTCTATGTATATTTTATATATATATTTCATACAAATGAACGTTATTTTATGTGAATTTGTTTTCATTTCATACAAATTTACATTATTTTATGTGTATTTTGTACATGAATTTAAATACAAATTTAACTAATTATATGTGTATTATGTATATCTATTTTCATACAAATTGAAATTAATTTTGTGTATTTTAGTATATATTTTTATTCAAATTTTCGTAATTTTATGTGAATTTTGTATATTTATTTTCCTACAAATATACGTTTTTTTATCTTAATTTTGTTTATTTATTTTGATACGAGTTTTCATTATTTTAGGTGTATTTGATATATCTATTTTTATACTTATTTACATAATTTTATATGTATTTTGAATATATATTTTCCTAGAAATTTACTCTATTTTATGTGTATTCGTATATATATTTTGATACAAATTTACATTCTTTATGTGTATTTCGCATATCTATTTCAATACAAATTTTCTTTATTGTATGTGCCTTTTGTATATTTATTTAGATGCAAATTTAATTATTTTATGTGTATTTTTGTATATATTTTTAAACAAATATGCGATATTATATGGGTATTTTGCATCTTTATTTTCATACAAATTTAAATTATTTTATTGATTGTCTGTTTATTTATTTTGATACGATTTTACGTTATTCTGTGTATTTTGTATATATATTTTTAGACATATTTACATTATTTAATGTATATTTTGTACATATATTTTATGGAAATTTACGTTATCTTATGTGTATTTGTTTATATATTTTCATACAAATTTACATTATTTTATGTGTATTTTGTATATGTATTTAAAAAAAAATTTGACTAATTTCATTTGTATTTTGCATATCTATTTTCAAACAAATTTAAATTATTTTTGTGTATTTTTGTATGATTTTTATACAATTTTTTTTTTATTTTATTTGTATTTTGTATATATATTTTCATACACATATACATTCTTTTAGAGGAAATTTTGTTTATTTATTTTGATACGAGTTTACATTATTTTATTTGTATTTTGTATATATATTTTTCTATGTATTTACATTATTATATATGTATTTTGTATATATATTTTCATAAAAATTTACGTAATTTTATTGTGTGTATTCGTATATATTTTGATAAAATTTTCATTATTTTATGTTTTTTTTGCATATCTATTTCAATTAAAATCTACCTTATTGTATGTGTATTTTGTATATTTATTTTAATACAAATTTAATTATTTTATGTGTATTTTTGTATATATTTTTTTTAAATATGAGATATTTTATGGGTATTTTGCATCTTTTATACGTATTTACATTATTTAATGTGTATTTTGTTTATATATTTTTATACGAATTTACGTTATTTTATGTGTATTTGAATATATATTTTGATACAAATTTACATTATTTTATGTATTTTCTATATTTATTTCAATTCAAATTCAGCTTATTTTATGTGTCTTTTGTATATTATTTTCATACAAATTTAATTATTTTTGTTTATTTTTGTATATAGTTTTATACAATTTTACGTTATTTTATGTGTATTTTGTTTATTTATATTTATACAAGTAAACATTCTTTTATTGGCATTTAGTTTATTTATTTTGATACGAATTTACATTATTTTATGTGTATTTTGTATACATTTTCTTATACGTATTTACTTCATTTTATGTGTATTTTGTATATATATTTTATAGAAATCTACGTTATTTTATGTGTATTCTTATGTATATTTTGAAACAAATTTACATTGTTTTATATGTATTTTGCATATCTATTTCAATACAAATTTACCTTATTGGATGTGCATTTTGTATATTTATTGTAATACAAATTTAAATATTTTATGTGCATTTTGGTATATATATTTTCATAAAAAATGCGTTGTTTTATGGGTATTTTGCATCTTTATTTTCATACAAATTTACATTATTTTATTAATATTCTGTGTATTTATTTTGATACTATTTTACATTATTCTATTTGTGTTTTGTATATATATTTTTTATACATATTTACATTATTTAATGTGTATTTTCTATATATATTTCATACAAATTCTCGTTATTTTAAGTGTATTTGTTTATATATTTTTATTCAAATTTATATTATTTTATGTGTATTTTGTATATGTATTTCAATAGAAATTTACCTAATTTCATGTGTATTTTGTATATATATTTTATACAAATTTAAATTATTTTTTGTGTATTTTTGTATAGAGTTTTATACAAATTTACAATATTTTATGTGTATTTTGTATATCTATTTTCATACAAATACACATTCTTTTATTGATATTTTTTTTATTTTTTTTATGCGAATTTATATTATTTAATTTGTATTGTGTGTATATATTTTTATACGTATTTAGTTCATTTAATGTGTATTTTGTATATATATTTCTATAGAAATATACGTTATTTTATGTGTATTCGTATATATATATTGAAACAAATATACATTGTTTTATGTGCATTTTGCATATTTTTTCAATACAAATTTACCTTATTGTACGTGCATTTTGTATATTAATTTTAATACAAATTTAGCTATTCTATGTGTATTTTTGTATATGTATTTTTATAAAAATATGCTTTATTTTATGGGTATTTTGCATCTTTATTTTCATACAAAATTACATTATTTTATTGATATTCTGTGTATTTATTTTGATACGATTTTACATTATTCTATGTATATTTTGTATATCTATTTTATACCAATGTACGTTATTTTATGTGAATTTGTTTTCAATTCATACAAATTTACATTATTTTATGTGAATTTTGTACATGTATTTAAATACAAATTTAACTAATTATATGTGTATTTTGTATATATATTTTCATACAAATTGAAATTAATTGTGTGTATTTTTGTATATATTTTTATTCAAATATTCGTATTTTTATGTGTATTTTGTATATTTATTTTCCTACAAATATACGTTCTTTTATCGGAATTTTATTTATTTATTTTGATACGAATTTTAATTTTTTTTAGGTGTATTTGATATATATATTTTTATACTTATTTACATAATTTTATATGTATTTTGAATATATATTTTTATAGAAATTTACTCTATTACATTATTTTATTGATATTCTGTGTATTTATTTTGATACGATTTTACATTATTCTATGTATATTTTGTATATCTATTTTATACCAATGTACGTTATTTTATGTGAATTTGTTTTCAATTCATACAAATTTACATTATTTTATGTGAATTTTGTACATGTATTTAAATACAAATTTAACTAATTATATGTGTATTTTGTATATATATTTTCATACAAATTGAAATTAATTGTGTGTATTTTTGTATATATTTTTATTCAAATATTCGTAATTTTATGTGTATTTTGTATATTTATTTTCCTACAAATATACGTTCTTTTATCGGAATTTTATTTATTTATTTTGATTCGAATTTTCATTTTTTTTAGGTGTATTTGATATATATATTTTTATACTTATTTACATAATTTTATATGTATTTTGAATATATATTTTTATAGAAATTTACTCTATATGTATATCTATTTTGTATATCTATTTTATACCAATGTACGTTATTTTATGTGAATTTGTTTTCAATTCATACAAATTTACATTATTTTATGTGAATTTTGTACATGTATTTAAATACAAATTTAACTAATTATATGTGTATTTTGTATATATATTTTCATACAAATTGAAATTAATTGTGTGTATTTTTGTATATATTTTTATTCAAATATTCGTAATTTTATGTGTATTTTGTATATTTATTTTCCTACAAATATACGTTCTTTTATCGGAATTTTATTTATTTATTTTGATACGAATTTTCATTTTTTTTAGGTGTATTTGATATATATATTTTTATACTTATTTACATAATTTTATATGTATTTTGAATATATATTTTTATAGAAAATACACATGAAATAATCTAAATTAGTATCGAAAAAAATGAACAAAATACCGATGAAATAATGTAATTTTACATAATTATTTACATAATTATATATGTATTTTGAATATATATTTTTATAGAAAATACACATGAAATAATCTAAATTAGTATCGAAAAAAATGAACAAAATACCGATGAAATAATGTAATTTTGAATGAAAATATATATAGAAAATACACATAAAATAACGTAAAACAAATAAATACATAAACATAAAATTATTTGAATTTGAATGAAAATAGATATAAAAATATACTTAAAATAAGGCAAATTTATAATGAAATATATATACAAAATACACATAAAATAATGTAGATTTGTTTCAAAATATATATACGAATACACATAAAATAACGTAGATTTCTATAGAAATATATATACAAAATACACATGAAATGTTGTAAATACGTATAAAAATATATATACAAAATATACATTAAATAATGTAAATTCGTGTCAAAATAAATAATTAAAATATCAATAAAAGAATGTGTATTTGTATGAAAATACATATACAAATACACATAAAATAACGTAGATTTGTATAAAACTATATATAAAAATACACAAAAATAAGTTAAATTTGTATGAAAATAAATATACAAAATACACATAAAATTAGGTAAATTTGTAAAGAAATACATATACAAAATACACATAGAATAATGTAAATTTGAATGAAAATATATAAACAAATACACATAAATTAACATAAATTTGTATAAAATATATATAAAAAATACGCATTAAATAATGTAAATATCTATAAAAAATATATATACAAAACACAAATAGAATAATGTAAAATCGTATTAAAATAAATACACAGAATGTAAATAAAATGATGTAAATTTGTATGAAAATAAAGATGCAAAATACCCATAAAATAACGCATTTTTTATAAATATACAAAATACACATGAAAGGAAGTAAATACGTATAAAAATATATATACAAAATACACATTAAATAATGTAAATTCGCGTCAAAATAAATGAACAAAATGTCAATAAAAGAATTTGTGTTTGTATGAAAATAAATATACAAAATACACATAAGATAACATAAATTTGTATAAAACTATATACAAAAATACACAAAAATAATTTAAATTTGTATGAAAATAAATATACAAAATACACATAAAATTAGGTAAATTTGTATTGAAATACATATACAAAATACACATAAAATACTGTAAATTTGAATGAAAATATATAAACAAATACACTTAAAATAATGTAAATTTGTATAAAAAAATATATACAAAACACAAATAGAATAATGTAAAATCGTATCAAAATAAATACACAGAATATTAATAAAATAATGTAAATTTGTATGAAAATAAAGAAGCAAAATACCCATAAAATAACGCTTTTTTTTTTAAATATATATACAAAAATACACATAAAAAATTTATTTGTATTAAAATAAATATACAAAATACACATACAATAAGGTAAATCTGTATTGAAATAGATATGCAAAATACATATAAAACAATGTAAATTTGTTTCAAAATATATATACGAATACACATAAAATAACGTAGATTTGTATAAAAATATATATACAAAATACACGTAAAATGAAGTAATTACGTATAAAAAAAATGTATACAAAATACACATAAAATAATGTAAATTCGTATCAAAATAAATAAACATAATACCAATAAAACAATGTGTATTTGTATAAATAAAAATATACAAAATACACATAAAATAACGTAAATTTGTATAAAACTATATACAAAAATACCCAGAAGAAATTAAATTCCTATGAAAATAGATATACAAAATACAGATAAAATAAGCAAAATTTGAATTGAAATGTATATACAAAATACATAAAATAATGTAAATTTGTATCAAAATATTTATAAAAATACATATATTAACGTAAATTTGTTTAAAAATATATAAAAAAAAACATATTAAGTAATGTAAATAAGTATAAAAAATATGTACAAAATACACATATAATCATATAATTCGTATCAAACTAAATAAACAAAATAGCAATAAAATAATGTAAATTTGTAGGAGATAACATATACAAATACAAATAAAATAACGCTAATTTCTATAAAAATATATGTCCAAAAATGAACGTAAAATAAATTAACTTTGGATAAAAATATATATACAAAACACACATTAAATAATGTAAATGCGTACATAAAATAGCCTAAATTTGTATAAAACTATATACAAAAATATACAAAAATAATTCAAATTTGTATGAAAAGAAATATACAAAATACACATAAAATTTGATTAATTTCTATTGAAATACATATACAAAATACACATAAAATAATGTAAATTTGAAAGAAAATATATAAACAAACACATATAATAACGTAAATTTGTATGAAATATATATACAAAATACACATTAAGTAAAATATGTATAAAAAATATATATACAAAACACAAATAGAATAATGTAAAATCGTATCATAATATATACACAGAATATTAATAAAATAATGTAAATTTGTATGAAAATTAAGATGCAAAATACCTATAAAATAACGCATTTTTTATAAAATTATTAATACCAAAATACACATAAAATATTTGAATTTGTATCAAAATAAATATACAAAATGCACATACAATAAGGTAAATTTGTATTGAAATAGATATGCAAAATACATTCAAAATAATGTAAATTTGTTTCGAAATATATATGCGAATACACATAAAATAACGTAGATTTCTATAAAAATACATATACAAAATACACATAAAATTAAGTAAATACGTATAAAAAAATGTATACAAAATACACATAAAATAATGTAAATTCGTATAAATATAAATAAACAATATAGCAATAAAAGAATGTGCATTTGTATATATATAAATATACAAAATGCACATAAAATAAAGTAAATTTATATAAAACTATACATAAAATAACGCAAATTTCTATAAAAAATATATGTACAAAAATGAACATAAATTAAATTTGCATAAAAATATATATACACACATTAGATAATGTAAATGAGTATAAAAATATGTATACAAAATACCTATGAAATAATCTAAATTCGCATCGAATTAAATTAAGAAAATACCAATATAATAATGTAATTTTGGATGAAAATATATATACAAAATACACATAAAATAACCTAAATACAAATACAAATATACACATAAAATAATTTAAAATTGAATGAAATAAATATACAAAATAAACATAAAATGAGGTAAATTTGTAATGAAATATATGAAAAAATACACATAAAATAATATAAATTTGTATGAAAATATATATACAAATACACATTAAATAACATGAATTTGTATAAAATTTGTATCAAAATATATACGAATACACATAATAAAATAACGTAATTTTTTTATGAAAATGTATATACAAAATACAAATAAAATAATGTAAATTTGTATAAAAATATAGAAAACAAATACTCATAAAATAATGTAAATTTGGATAAAATATATATACAAAATAAACCTTAAATAATGTAAATATGTATAAAAAAATATATACAAAATACAAGTAGAATAATGTTAAATCGTATCAAAATAAATAAAGAGAATATCAATAAAATAATGTAAATTTGTATGAAAATAAAGATGCAAAATATCCATATAATAACGCATATTTGCATAAAAATATATATACAAAAATACATATAAAATAAATAAATTTGTATTAAAATAAATATACAAAATGCACGTACAATAAAGAAAATTTGTACTTAAATAGATATGCAAAATACACATCAATAATGTAAATTTGTTTCAAAATATATATACGAATACTCATAAAATAGAGTAAATTTCTATGAAAATATACATACAAAATAGATATACAAAATACACATATAACTAGTTAAATTTGTATTCCAATACATGTACAAAAAACACATAAAATAATGTAGATTTGTATGAAATGAAAACAAATACATTTTATATAAAATATATATACAAAATACACATAGAATAATGTAAAATCATATCAAATAAATACACAGAATATCAAAAAAATAATGTAAATTTGTATGAAAATAAAGATGCAAAATACCCATAAAATAAAGCATATTTTTTTAAAAAACATACACAAAAATAAACATAGATTAATCAAATTTGTATTAAAATTAATATACAAACTGCACATACAATAATGTAAATTTGTATTGAAAAAATATGCAAAATACACATAAAACAATGTAAATTTGTTTCAAAATATATACGAATACACATAAAATAACGTAGATTTCTATAGAAATATATATACAAAATACACTTGAAATAATGTAAATACGTATAAAAATATATATACAAAATACACATTAAATAATGTTAATTCGTGTCAAAATAAATAAAAAAATATCATGAAAAGAATGTGTATTTGTATGAAAATAGATATACAAAATACACATAAAATAACCTAAATTTGTATAAAACTATATACAAAAATACACAAAAATAATTTAAACTTGTATGAAAATAAATATACAAAAAACATAAAATTACGTAAATTTGTATTGAAATACATATACAAAATACACATAAAATAATGTAAATTTGAATGAAAATATATAAACATATAGACTTAAAATAACGTAAATTTGTATCAAATATATATACAAAAAACACATTAAATAATGTAAATATGTATAAAAAAATATATACAAAACACAAATAAAATAATGTAAAATCGTATCAAAATTAATACAGAAAATATTGATAAAATAATGTAAATTTGTATGAAAATTAAGATTCAAAATTCCCATGTCATGTGTATTCGTATATATATTTTGAAACAAATTTACGTTGCTTATATTTATTTTGCATATCTATTTTTGTGTATTCTGTATTTATTTTTGTTATACATAGAATAATGTAAAATCGTATCAAAATAAGTACACAGAATATCAATAAAATAATTTAAATTTGTATGAAAACAAAGATGCAAAATACCCATAAGATAAAGCATTTTTTTTTAAATACATATACAAAAATACACATAGAATACTTAAATTTGTATTAAAATTAATATACAAAATGCACACATACAATAAGGTAAATTTGTATTGAAAAAAAACGCAAAATACAAATAAAACATTGTAAATTTGTTTCAAAATATATATACGAATACACATAAAATAACGTAGATTTCTATAGAAATATATATACAAAATACACATGAAATTATGTAAATACGTATAATATATATATATATAATATACATATTAAGTAATGTAAATTCGTGTCAAAATAAATAAACAAAATATCATGAAAAGAATGTGTATTTGTATGAAAATAAATAATAGATAATAAATTTGTATGAAATATATATGCAAGATATACATTAAATAATGTAAATATGAATCAAAATATATATACACAAAACACATAGAATAATGTAAGATCGTATCAAAATAAACACACTGAATATTAATAAAATAATTTAAATTTGTATGAAAATAAAGATGCAAAATTCCCATCAAATAGCGCATTTCTTATAAAAATATATATACCAAAATACACATAAAATATTTAAATTTGTATTGAAATAAATATACAAAATGCACATACAATAAGGTAAACTTCTATTGAAAGAGATATGCAAAAATACATATAAAACAAAGTAAATTTGTTTCAAAATATATATACGAATACACATAAAATAACGTAGATTTCTATAAAAATACACATAAAATTAGGTAAATACGTATAAAAAAATGTAAACAAAATACATATAAAATAAAATAAATTCGAAACAAAAAAAAATAACAAAATACCAATAAAAGGATGTGTATTTGTATAAATATAAATGTACAAAATACATATACAAAATAAACATAAAATAAGGTAAATTTGTAATGAAATATATGTACAAAATACACATAAAATAATGTAAATTTATATGAAAATATATATACAAATACACATAAAATACCATGAATTTGTATAAAACTATATATTCAAAATAAATATTAAATAATGTAAATGCGTATAAAAATATATATAAAAAGTACATATAAAATAATGTAAATTCGTATCAATATAAATCAACAAAATACCAATAAAATAATATATATTTGAATGAAAATAGATTTACAAAATACACATAACATAAGTAAAATTTGTATTGAAATATATACAAAAATACATAAAAATAATTTGAGTTTGTATGAAAATAGATATTCAAAATACACATAAAACTAGGTAAATTTCTTTTGAAATATATATACAAAATACCCATAAAATATTGTAAATTTGTGTCAGAATATATAAACAAATACACATAAATTAACGTAAATTTGTTTAAAAAATATATACAAAATACACATAGAATAATGTCAAATCGTATCAAAATGAATGAGCAGAATATCAATAAAATAACGTAAATTTGTATGAAAATAAAGATGCAAAATACCCATAAAATAAAGCATATTTTTATAAAAATACATATACAAAAATACACATAGAATTATTAAATTAGTATTAAAATTAATATACAAAATGCATATACAATAAGGTAAATTTGTATTGAAAAAATATGCAAAATACACATAAAAGTGTAAATTTGTTTAAAAATCTATATACGAATACATATAATATAACGTAGATTTCTATAGAAATATATATACAAAATACACATGAAATGATGTATATACGTATAAAAATATATATACAAAATACACATTAAATAATTTAAATTCTCGTCAAAATAAATAAACAAAATAGATATACAAAATACTCATAAAATAACCTAAGTTTGTATAAAACTATATACAAAAATACACAAAAATAATTTAAATTTGTATGAAAATAAATATACAAAATACTCATAAAATTATTTTGTATATCTATTTTATACAAATGTACGTTATTTTATGTGAATTTGTTTTCATTTCATTCAAATTTACATTATTTTATGTGTATTTTGTACATGTATTTAAATACAAATTTAATTAATTACATATTTTTATAAAAATACATATACAAAAATACACATAGATTAATCAAATTTGTATTAAAATTAATATACAAAATGCACATACAATAAGGTAAATTTGTATTGAAATAGATATGCAAAATACATATAAAATAATGTAAATTTGTTTCAAAATATATATACGAATACAAATAAAATAACGTAGATTTCTATAAAAATACATATACAAAATACATATAAAATTAAGTAAATACGAATAAAAAAGTGTATACAAAATACACATAAAATAATGTAAATTCGTATAAATGTAAATAAAAATATACCAATAAAAGAATGTGTATTTGTATAAATATAAATATAAAAAATGCACGTAAAATAACGTAAATTTATATAAAACTATATACATAAAATAACGCAAATTTCTATAAAAATATATGTACAAAAATGAACATAAAATAAATTTGCATAAAAACATATATACAAAACACACATTAGATAATGTAAATGAGTATAAAAATATGTATAGAAAATACCTATGAAATAATCTAAATTCGTATCGAATTAAATTAAGAAAATACCAATAAAATAATGTAATTTTGGATGAAAATATATATATAAAATACACATAAAATAACCTAAATACAAATACAAATATACACATAAAATATTGTATTTTGTATATACATTTCAATTCAAATTTAGCTTATTTTATCTGTATTTTGTATATCTATTGTCATACGAATTTAATTACTTCTGTGTATTTTTGTATAGTTTTATACAAATTTACGTTATTTTATGTGTATTTTGTATATTTATATTCATACAAATACACATTCTTTTATTGGTATTTTGTTTATTTATTTTGATACGAATTTACATTATTTTATGTGAATTTTGTATACATTTTCTTATACGTATTTACTTCATTTTATGTGTATTTTGTATATATATATTTTTATACAAAACTACGTTATTTTATGTGTATTCGTATATATATTTTGAAAGAAATTTACATTGTTTTATATGTATTTTGCATATCTATTTCAATACAGATTTACCTTATTGTATGTGTATTTTGAAAATTTATTTTAATACAAATTAATTTTTTCATGTGTATTTTGGTATATATATTTTTATAAAAAATGCGTTATTTAATGGGTATTTTGCATTTTTATTTTCATACAAATTTACTTGTTTTATTAATATTCTGTGTATTTATTTTGATACGATTTTACATTATTCTATTTGTGTCTTGTATATATTTTTTTATACATATTTACATTATTTAATGTGTATTTTGTATATTTTAAAACAAATTTACGTTATTTTATGCGCATCTGTTAAAATATTTTGATACAAATTTACATTATTTTATGTATTTTGTATATATATTTCAATACAAATTTAGTTTATTTTATGTATATTTTGTATATCTATTTTCATTCGTATCAAAATAAATAAACAAAATAGCAATCAAATAATGTAAATTTGTATGAGAAAACATATACAAATACACATAAATTAACGCAAATTTCTAAAAAAATATATGTACAAAAATGCACATAAAATAAAGTAAATTTGCATAAAAATATATATACAAAACACACATTAAATAAAGTAAATGCGTACATAAAATAACCTAGATTTGTATAAAACTATATACAAAAATACACAAAAATATTTAAAATTTGTATGAAAAGAAATATAAAAAATACACATAAAATTAGGTAAATTTGTATTGAAAAACATATACAAAATACACATAGAATAATGTAAATTTGAATGAAAATATATAAACAAATACACTTAAAATAACGTAAATTTGTATAAAATATATATGCAAGATACACATTAAATAATGTAAATGTGTATAAAAAAATATATACAAAAAAGAAATAGAATAATGTAAAATCCTTTCAATATAAATACACAGAATATCAATAAAATAATGTAAATTTGTATGAAAAGAAAGATGCAAAATTTCCATAAAATAGCGCATTTTTTTTATAAAAATATATATACCAAAATACACATAAAATATTTAAATTTGTATTGAAATAAATATACAAAATGCATATTCAGTAAGGTAAATATGTATTGAAAGAGATATTCAAAAATACATATAAAATAAAGTAAGTTTGTTTCAAAATATATATACGAATACACATAAAATAACGTAGATTTCTATAGAAATATATATACAAAATACACATGAAAGTATGTAAATACGTATAAAAATATATATACAAAATACATATCTAGGTAAATTCGTGTCAAAATAAATAAACAAAATATTATGAAAAGAATGTGTATTTGTATGAAAATAAATAATAGATAATAAATTTGTATGAAATATATATGCAAGATACACATTAAATAATGTAAATATGTATAAAAAATATATATACAAAAAACAAATAGAATAATGTGAAATAGTATCAAAATAAATACACCGAATATTAATAAAATAATGAAAATTTGTATGAAAATAAAGATGCAAAATTTCCATCAAATAGCGCATTTCTTATAAAAATATATATACCAAAATACACATAAAATATTTAAATTTGTATTAAAGTAAATATACAAAATGCACATACAATAAGGTAAACTTGTATTGAAAGAGATTTGCAAAAATACATATAAAACAATGTAAATTTGTTTCAAAATATATATACCAATACACATAAAATAACGTAGATTTCTATAAAAAATATATATGCAAAATACACATAAATTAAGTAAATACGTATAAAATAGATATACAAAATACACATAGAATACTGTAAAATTGTTTAAAGAAAAAATAAGCAGAATATAAATAAAATAATGTAAATTTGTATGAATATAAAAATGCAAAATACCCATAAAATAAAGCATATTTTTATAAAAATACATATACAAAAATACACATATCATAATTAAATTTGTATTAAAATTAATATACAAAATGCATATACAATAAGGTAAATTTGTATTGAAAAAATATGCAATATACACATCAAATGATGTAAACACGTATAAAAATATATATATATATATATATATATATATATATATATATATATATATATATATATATATATATATATATATATATATATATATATATATATATATATATATATATATATATATATATATATATATATATATATATATAAATACACATTAAATAATGTAATTATGTCAAAATAAATAAACAAAATATCAATAAAAGAATGTGTATTTGTATGAAAATAGATATACAATATACATATAAAATCACCAAATTTGTATAAAACTATATACAAAATACACAAAAGTAATTTTAATTTGTATGAAAAAAATATACAAAATACACATAAAATTAGGTAAATTTGTATTGAAATACATTTACAAAATACACATTAAATAATGAAAATTTGAATTAAAATATATAAACAAATACACTTAAAATAACGTAAATTTGTATAAAATATATATAAAAAATACACATTAAATAATGTAAATATGTAATAAAATAAATATACAAAACACAAATAGAATAATATAAAATCGTATCAAAATAAATACACAGAATATTAATAAAATAATGTAAATTTGTATGAAAACTAAGATGCAAAATACCCATAAAATAACGCATTTTTTATAAAAATATTTATACCAAGACACACATAAAATATTTGAATTTGTATTAAAATAAATATACAAAATGCACATACAATAAGGTAAATTTGTATTGAAATAGATATGCAAAATACATATAAAACCATGTAATTTTTTTTCAAAATATATATACGAATACACATAAAATAACGTAGATTTCTATGAAAATAAATATACAAAATACACATAAAATTAAGTAAATACGTATAAAAAAAGGTATACAAAAAACAAATAAAATAATGTAATTTCGTATCAAAATAAATAAAGAAAATACTAATAAAAGAATGTGAATTGTATAAATATAAATATACAAGATACAAATAAAATAACGTAAATTTATATAAAACTATATGCAAAAATACACAGAAGTAATTAAATTTGTGTGAAAATAGATATACAAAATGCATGTGTATTTTGTATATTTATTTTCATACAAATTGAAATTATTTTTGTTTATTGTTTTATATATTTTCAAACAAATTTTCGTTATCTTATGTGTATTTTGTATATTTATTTTTTCTACAAATATACTTTCTTTTATCTGAATTTTGTTTATTGAATTTGAAACGAATTTACCTTATTTTGTATATCTATTTTCATACATATTAAAATACTTCTGTGTATTTTTGTATATAGTTTTATATAAATTTACGTTATTTTATGTGTTTTTTGTATATTTATATTTATACAAATACAGATTCTTTTATTGGTATTTTGTATATTTATTTTGATACGAATTTACATTATTTTATGTGTATTTTGAATACATTTTTTTATACGTATTTACTTCATTTTATGTGTATTTTGTATATATATTTTTATAGAAATCTACGTTATTTTATGTGTATTCGTATATATATTTTGAAACAAATTTACATTGTTTTATATGTATTTTGCATATCTATTTCAATACAAATTTACCTTATTGTATGTGTTTTTGATATATTTATTTTAATTCAAATTTAATTTTTTTATGTGTATTTTGGTATATATATATTTATATATAAAAAAAATGCGTTATTTTATGGGTATTTTGCCTCTTTATTTTCATACAAATTTACATTATTTTATTAACATTCTGTGTATTTATTTTGATACGATTCTACATTATTCTATTTGTGCTTTGTATATATTTTTTTATACAAATTTACGTTATTTTAAGTGTATTTGTTTATGTCTTTTCATTCAAATTTACATTATTTTATGTGTATTTTGTATATGTATTTCAATACAAATTTACCTAATTTTATATGTATTTCGTATATTTATTTTCATACAAATTTAAAATATTTTTGTGTATTTTTGTATATAGTTTGATACAAATTTAGGTTATTTTATGTGTTTTTTTCTATATCTATTTTCATACAAATACACATTCTTTTATTGATATTTTGTTTATTTATTTTGACGCGAATTTACATTATTTAATGTGTATTTTGTATACATATTTTTATACGTATTTACATCATTTCATGTGAATTTTGTAAATATATTCCTATAGAAATCAACGTTATTTTATGTGTATTCGTATATATATTTTGAAATAAATTTACACTGTTTTATGTGTATTTTGCGTTTTTTTTCTACAAACTTACCTTATTGTATGTGCATTTTATATATTAATTTTAACACATATTTAATTATTCTTTGTGTATTTTTGTATATGTATTTTTAAAAAAAATATGCTTTATTTTATGGGTATTTTGCATCTTTATTTTCATTCAAATTTAAATTATTTTATTGATATTCTGTGTACTTATTTTGATACGATTTTACATTATTCTATGTATAACAAAAATATATACAGAATACACAAAAATAGATATGCAAAATACATATAAACAATGTAAATTTGTTTCAAAATATATATACGAATACACATGAATTAAGGATGATTTCTAAAAAAATATATATACAAAATACACATAAAATGATGTAAATTCGTATAAAAATATATATACAAAATACACATTAAATAATGTAAATTCGCGTCAAAATAAATAAACAAATATAAATAAAAGAATGTGTATTTGTATGAAAATAGATATACAAAATACACATAAAATAATCTAAATTTGTATCAAACTATATACAAAAATACACAAAAATATTTTAAATTCGTATGGAAATAAATATACAAAATACACATAAAATTAGGTAAATTTGTATTGAAATACATACACAAAATACATATAAAATAATGTAAATTTGAATGAAAATACATAAACAAATACACTTAAAATATCGTAAGTTTGTATAAAAAAAATATGTACAAAATACAAATAGAATAATGTAAAATCGTATCAAAATAAATACACAGAATATTAATAAAATTATGTAAATTTGTATGAAAATAAAGAAGCAAAATACCCATAAAATAACGCATTTTTTTTATTAATAAAAATATACATACCAAAATACACATCAAAAAATTAAATTTGTATTAAAATAAATATACAAAAAACACATACAATAAGGTAAATTTGTATTGAAATAGATATGCAAAATACATATAAAACAATGTAAATTTGTTTCAAAATATATATACGAATACACATAAAATAACGAAGATTTCTATAAAAATATATATACAAAATACACATAAAATGAAGTAAATACGTATAAAAAAATGTATTCAAAATACACATAAAATAATGTAAATTCGTATCAAAAATATATATATATATGTATTTTTATAAATATTTTGATACAAATCTACATTATTTTATGTATTTTGTATATACATTTCAATTCAAATTTAGCTTATTTTATCTGTATTTTGTATATCTATTTTCATACGAATTTAATTACTTCTGTGTATTTTTGTATATAGTTTTATACAAATTTACGTTATTTTATGTGTATTTTGTATATTTATATATATACAAATACACATTCTTTTATTGGTATTTTGTTTATTTATTTTGATACGAATTTACATTATTTTATGTGTATTTTGTATACATTTTCTTATACGTATTTACTTCATTTTATGCGTATTTTGTATATATATTTTCATACAAATCTACGTTATTTTATGTGTAATCGTATATATATTTTGAAACAAATTTATATTGTTTTATATGTATTTTGCATATCTATTTCAATACATATTTACCTTATTGTATGTGTATTTTGTATATTTATTTTAATACAAATTAATTTTTTCATGTGTATTTTGGTATATATATTTTTTTTAAAAATGCGTTATTTAATGGGTATGTTGCATCTTTATTTTCATACAAATTTACATTGTTTTATTAATATTCTTTGTATTTGTTTTGATACGATTTTACATTATTCTATTTGTGTTTTGTATATATTTTTTTATACATATTTACATTATTTAATATGTATTTTGTATATTTTAAAACAAATTTACGTTATTTTATGCGCATCTGTTAAAATATTTTGATACAAATTTACATTATTTTATGTATTTTGTATATATATTTCAATACAAATTTAGTTTATTTTCATTCGTATCAAAATAAATGAACAAAATAGCAATAAAATAATGTAAATTTTCATGAGAAAACATATACAAATACACATAAAATAACGCAAATTTCTAAAAAAATATATGTACAAAAATGCACATAAAATAAAGTAAATTTGCATAAAAATATATATACAAAACACACATTAAATAATGTAAATGCGTACATAAAATAACCTAAATTTGTATAAAACTATATACAAAAACACACAACAATATATATACAAAAACAAATAGAATAATATAAAATCGTATCAAAATAAATACACCGAATATTAATAAAATAATGTAAATTTGTATGAAAATAAAGATGCAAAATTCCCATCAAATAGCGCATTTCTTATAAAAATATATATACCAAAATACACATAAAATATTTAAATTTGTATTGAAATAAATATACAAAATGCACATACAATAAGGTAGACTTCTATTGAAAGAGATATGCAAAAATACATTTAAAACAATGTAAATTTGTTTCAAAATATATATACGAATACATATAAAATAACGTAGATTTCTAAAAATATATATATACAAAATACACATAAAATTAAGTAAATACGTATAAAAAATGTAAACAAAATACACATAAAATTATGTAAATTCGAAACAAAATAAATAAACAAAATACCAATAAAAGAATGTGTATTTGTTCTGTGTATTTTTGTATATAGTTTTATACAAATTTACGATATTTTATGTGTATTTTGTATATTTATACAAATACACATTCTTTTACTGGTATTTTGTTTATTTATTTTGATACGATTTTTATGTGTATTTTGTATTCATTTTTTTATACGTATTTACTTCATTTTATGTGTATTTTGTATATATTTTTATAGAAATCAACGTTTTTTTATGTGTATTCGTATATATATTTTGAAACAAATTTACATTGTTTTATATGTATTTTGCATATCTGTTTCAATACAAATTTACCTTACAGTATGTGTATTTTTTATATTTATTTTAATACAAATTTTTATATTTTATGTGTATTTTGGTATATATATGTTTATAAAAAATGCGTTATTTTATGGCTATTTTGCATCTTTATTTTCATAAAAATTTACATTATTTTATTAATATTCTGTGTATTTATTTTGATACGATTTTACATTATTCTATTTGTGTTTTGTATATATTTTTTTATACATATTTACATTATTTAATTAGTATTTTGTATATATATTTGATACAAATTTACGTTATTTTAAGTGTATATCTATATATATTTTCATTCAAATTTCCATTATTTTATGTGTATTTTGTATATGTATTTCAATACAAATTTACCTAATTTTATGTGAATTTAGGTGTTTATTTTCATACAAATTTAAATTATTTATGTGTATTTTTGTATATAGTTTTATACAAACTTAGGTTATTTTATGAGTATTTTGTATATCTATTTTCATACAAATACACATTCTTTTATTGATATTTTGTTTATTTATTTTGACGAGAATTTAAATTATTTAATGTGTATTTTGTATATATATTTTTATACGTATTTATATCATTTCATGTGTATTTTGTATATATATTTCTATAGAAATCTACGATATATTATGTGTATTCGTATATAGATTTTTAAACAAATTTACAATTTTATGTGTATTTTGCATATTTTTTCAATACAAATTTACCTTATTGTATATGCATTTTGTATATTAATTTTAATACAAATTTAATTATTCTATGTGTTTTTTGTATATGTATTTTTATTAAAATATGCTTTATTTTATTGGTATTTTGCATCTTTATTTTCATACAAAATTTACGTTATTCTATTGATATTCTGCTCATTCATTTTGATACGATTTGACATTATTCTATGTGTATTTTTTATATATTTTTCATACAAATTTACGTTATTTTATGTGTATTTGTTTATATATTTTGACACAAATTGATAATATTTTATGGGTATTTTGTATATATATTTCAAAAGATATTTACCTAGTTCTATGTGTATTTTGAATATCTATTTTCATACAAACTCAAATTATTTATATGTACTTTTGTATATATTTCAATACAAATTTTAGTTATGTTATGTGTATTTTGTAAATCTATTTTCATTCAAATATATATTATTTTATTGGTATTTTGTTGATTTATATTGATACGAATTTACATTATTTTATATGTACTTTTATATATATTTTATACGCATTTACATTATTCAATATTTATTTTGAATATATAATTTTATACAAATTCATGGTATTTTATGTGCATTTGTATATATATATTTTCATATAAATTTACATTATTTTATGTGTATTTTGTACAAATATTTTATTACAAATTTACCTTATTTTATGTTTATTTTGTATGTGTAATTTGTACATTTATATTATTATATTATTACTTATATTATTTTATTGGTATTTTGTTTATTTATTTTGATACGAATTACATGATTATATGTGTATTTTGTACACATTTTTTTTATACGTATTTACATTATTTAATGTGTATTTTGTTTATATATTTTCATACAAATTTACTTTATTTCATGTATATTGTATATATATTTCAATTCAAATTTAGCTTATTTTGCGTGTATTTTGTATATATTTTCATACAAATTTAATTACTTCTGTGTATTTTTGTATATAGTTTTATATAAATTTACGTTACTTTATGTGTATTTTGTATATTTATATTTATACAAATACACATTCTTTTATTGGTTTTTTGTTTATTTATTTTGATACGAATTTACATTATTTTATGTGTATTTTGTATACATTTTTTTATACGTATTTACTTCATTTTATGTGTATTTTGTATATATATTTTTATAGAAATCTTCGTTATTTTATATGTATTCGTATACATATTTTGAAACAAATTTAAAGTGCTTTATATGTATTTTGCATATCTATTTCAATACAAATTTACCTTATTGTTCATCTAAAACAATGTAAATTTGTTTCAAAATATATGTACGAATACACATAAAATAACGTAGATTTCTATAAAAACATATATACAAAATACACAAATAATAAGTAAATAATAAAAAATGTACAAATAAACTCAAAACAAAATAAATAAACAAAATACCAATAAAAGAATCTGTATTTGTTTTAATATAAATGTACAAAATACACATACAAAATAAACATAAAATAAGGTAAATTTGTAATGAAATATATGTACAAAATACACATAAAATAATTTATATGAAGATATTTATACAAATACACATAAAATACCATGAATTTGTATAAAATTATATATTTATATAATATAAAATAATGTAAATTCGTATCAATATAAATCAACAAAATACCAATAAAATAATATATATTTGAATGAAAATAGATTTACAAAATACACATAACCTAACTAAAATTTGTATTGAAATATATACAAAAATACATAAAAATAATTTGAGTTTGTATGAAAATAGATATAAAATAATGTAAATTCGTATCAATATAAATCAACTAAACACCAATAAAATAATATATATTTGAATGAAAATAGATTTACAAAATACACATAACCTAACTAAAATTTGTATTGAAATATTTATCCAAAAATACATAAAAATAATTTGAGTTTGTATGAAAATAGACATTCAAAATACACATTAAACTAGGTAAATTTCTTTTGAAATATATATACAAAATACCCATAAAATATTGTAAATTTGTGTCAAAATATATAAACAAATACACATAAAATATCGTAAATTTGTATGAAAAATATATACAAAATACACATAGAATAATGTCAAATCGTATCAAAATGAATGAGCAGAATATCAATAAAATAATGTAAATTTGTATGAAACTAAAGATGCAAAATACATATAAAATAAAGCATATTTTTATAAAAATACATATAGAAAAATACACATAGAATAATTAAATTTGTATTAAAACTAATATACAAAATGCATATGCAATAAGTTTAAATTTGATTATATTAAATGAAATAAATATACAAAATAAACATAAAATAAGGTAAATTTGTAATAAAATATATGTAAGAATACACATAAAATAATATAAATTTGTATGAAAATATATATACAAATACACATAAAATAACATGAATTTGTATAAAATTTGTTTCAAAATATATACGAATACACACAATAAAATAACGTAAATTTTTATGAAAATGTATTTATAAAATACACATAAAATAATTTAAATACGTAGAAAAATATATATTCAAAATAAACATAAAATAATGAAAATTCGTAAAAAATTAAATACACAAAATTCTAATAAAAGAATGTATATTTGTAGGAAAATATATATACAAAAAACAAATAAAATAACTAAAATTTGTATAAAAATATATACAAAAATACACATAAATAATTTAAATTTGTTTGAAAATAGATATGCAAAATACACATAAAGTTAGGCAAATTTGTATTGAAATACATATACAAAACTCACATAAAATAATGTAAATTTGTATGAAAATATATAAACAAATACATATAAAATAACGTAAATTTGGATAAAATATATATACAAAATATACATTAAATATATTAAATATTTAAATATATTATATATATTTTTATTGATATTTGCGTTATTTATGTGTATTTTGTATATGTTTTCTCATAGAAATTTATATTATTTTATTATTATTTATTTATTTTGATACGAATTACATGATTATTTGTATTTTGTACATTTTCTTATACGTATATACATTATATAATGTGTATTTTGTTTATATATTTTTAAACAAATTTACGTTATTATATGTGTATTTTTATAAGTATTTTGATACAAATTTACATTATTTTATGTATTTTGTATATATATTTCAATTCAAATTTAGCTTATTTTATGTGTATTTTGTATATCTATTTATTTTAATACAAAACCAAAAATTTAATGTTTTTTCGTATTTATATTTTTATAAAAAATGCGTTATTTTATGGGTATTTTGCATCTTAATTTTAATACAAATTTACATTATTTTATTAATATTTTCTGTATTTATTTTGATACGATTATACATTATTTTATTTGTGTTTTGTATATATTTTTTTATACATATTTGCATTATTTAATGTGTTTTTAGTATATATATTTGATACAAATTTACTTTATTTTAAGTCTATATGTTTATATATTTTCATTCAAATTTACATTATTTGATGTGCATTTTGGATATGTATTTCAATACAAATTTACCTAATTTTATATGTTTTTTGTATATTTATTTTCATACAAGTTTAAATTATTTTTGTGTATTTTTGTATGTAGTTTTATACAAATTTAGGTTATTTTATGTGTATTTTGTATATCTATTTTCATACAAATACAAATTCTTTTCATGATATTTTGTTTATTTATTTTGACACGAATTAACATTATTTAATGTGTATTTTGTATATATATTTTTATACGTATTTACATTATTTCAAGTGTATTTTGTATATATATTTCTATAGAAATCTGCGTTATTTTATGTGTATTCGTATATATATTTTGAAACAAATTTACATTGTTTTATGTGTATTTTGCATATTTTTTTTAATACAAATTTACTTTATTGTATGTGCATTTTGTTATTAATTTTAATACAAATTTGATTAATCTATGTGTATTTTTGTATATGTATTTTTATAAAAATATGCTTTATTTTATTGGTATTTTGCATCTTTATTTTTATACAAATTTACATTATTTTATTGATATTCTGTGTATTTATTTTGATATGATTTTACATTATTCTATGTGTATTTTGTATATATATTTTATATAAAATGTATTTGTTTTCATTTCATACAAATCTACATTATTTTATGTGTTTTTTGTACATGTATTTAAATTCAAATTTAACTAGTTATATGTGTATTTTGTATATCTATTTTGTATGTATATTTTCATAGAAATTTACTCTATTTTATGTGTATTCGTATATATATTTCGATTCAAATTTACATTATTAATGTGTATTTTGCATATCTATTTCAATACAAATCTACTTTATTGTACGTTCATTTTGTATATTTATTTTAATACAAATTTAATTATTTTATATGTCTTTTTGTATATATATTTTTATGCAAATATGCGTTATTATATGGATTTTTTGCATCTTTATTTTCATACAAATTTACATTATTTTATTGATATTCTCTTTATTTATTTTGATACGATTTAACATTATTCTATGTGTTTTTTGTATATATTTTTTATACATATTTACATTATTTAATGTTCATTTTGTATATATATTTTATCCAAATTTACATTATTTTATGTGTATTTGTTTATATATTTTCATACATATTTACATTATTTTATGTGTTTTTTTATATATATTTTTCTACGTATTTAAATTATTTTATGTGTATTTTGTATATACATTTTCATAAAAAAATTACGTTATTTTATTGTGTGTATAAGTATATATTTTGATACAAATTTTATACAAATTCATGTTATTTAATGTGTATTTGTATATATATTTTCATACAAATTTATATTATTTTATGTGTATTTTTTCATATTACAAATTTACCTTATTTTATGTTTATTTTGTATATTTATTTCATTCAAATTTAAATTATTTTATGTGTATATTTGTATTTTTATTTAGGTTATTTTATGAGTATTTTGTATATATATTTTCATCCAAAATTACATTATTATATTGGTATTTTCTTAATTTAATTCGATACGAATTTAGATTATTTAATAGGTATTTTGTATACATATTTTTATACTCATTTACATTATCTAATGTGTGTTTTGTATATATATTTTTATGCAAATTTTTTTAAAGCTCATTTTTGTACATATATTTTTATAGAAATCTGCGTTATTTTATGTATATAGTTTTATATAAATTTACGTTATTTTATGTGCATTTTGTATATTTATATTTATACAAATACACATTCTTTTATTGCTATATTGTTTATTTATATTTATACGAATTTACACTATTTTATGTATATTTTGTATACATTTTTTTATACGTATTTACTTAATTTTGTGTATTTTGTATATGTATTTTTATAGAAATATGTTTTTTGCATATATATTTCAATACAAATTTACCTTATTGTATGTGCATTTTGTATATTTATTTTGATACAAATTCAAATATTTTATGTGTATTTTGGTATCAATAATTTTATAAAAAATGCGTTATTTTATAGGTATTTTGCATCTTAATTTTCATACAAATTTACATTATTTTATTAATATTCTGTGTATATATTTTGATACGATTTTACATTATTCTATTTGTGTTTTGTATATATTTTTTTATACATATTTACATTATTTAATGTGTATTTTGTATATATATTTCATACAAATTTACGTTATTATATGTGTATTTTTTTATATATTTTCTTTCAAATTTATATTATTTTATGTGTATTTTGTATATGTATTTCAATCAAATTAACCTAATTTTATGTGTATTTTGTATATTTCTTTTCATACAAATTTAAATTATTTTTGTGTATTTTTGTATATAGTTTTATACAAATTTAAGTTATTTTATGTACGCATTTACATTATTTAATGTGTGTTTTGCATATATATTTTCATCCAAAGTTAATTTATTTTACGTTCATTTTTGGACATATATTTTTATAGAAATTAGCGTTATTTTATATGTATTTGTATATGTTTTCTCATACAAATTTACATTATTTTATTGCTATTTTGTTTATTTAGTTTGATACGAATTTCATGATTATATGTGTATTTTGTACATATTTTTTATACGTATTTACATTACTTAATGTGTATTTTGTTTATATATTTTTAAACAAATTTACATTATTATATGTATTTTTATAAGTGTTTTGATACAAATTTACATTATTTTATGTATTTTGTATATACATTTCAATTCAAATTTAGCTTATTTTATCTTTATTTTGTATATCTATTTTCATACGAATTTAATTACTTCTGTGTATTTTTGTATATAGTTTTATACAAATTTACGTTATTTTATGTGTATTTTGTATATTTATATTTATACAAATACACATTCTTTTATTGGTATTTTGTTTATTTATTTTTATACGAATTTACACTATTTTATGTGTATTTTGTAATCATTTTTTTATACGTATTTATTTCATTTTACGTGTATTTTGTATATATATTTTTATACAAATCTACGTTATTTTATGTGTATTCGTATATATATTTTGAAAAAAATTTACATTGTTTTATATGTATTTTGCATATCTCTTTCAATACAGATTTACCTTATTGTATGTGTATTTTGTATATTTATTTTAATAGAAATAAATTTTTTCATGTGTATTTTTGTATATATATTTAAAAAAATTCGTTATTTTATGGGTATTTTGCTTCTTTATTTTCATACAAATTTACATTATTTTATTAATATTCTGTGTATTTATTTTGATACGATTTTACATTATTCTATTTGTGTTTTGTATATATATTTTTTTATACAAATTTACGTAATTTAAATTGTATTTGTTTATGTATTTTCATTCAAATTTACAGTATTTTATGTGTATTTTTATATGTATTTCAATACAAATTTACCTAATTTTATGTATATTTTGTATATTTATTTTCATACAAATTTAAATTATTTTTGTGTATTTTTGTATATAGTTTTATACAGATTTATGTTATCTAATGTGTATTTTGTATATTTATTTTCATACAAATACACATTCTTTTATTGACATTTTGTTTATTTATTTTGACGCGAATTTACATTATTTAATGTGTGTTTTGTATATATATTTTTATTCGTATTTACATCCTTTCATGTGTATTTAGTATATTTATAAAAAATGCTTTTTTTTAAGGGTATTTTGCATCTTTATGTTCATTCAAATTTACATTAATTTATTTACATTCTGTGTATTTATTTTAATACGATTTTACATTATTCTATTTGTGTTTTGTATATATATTTTTTATACATATTTACATTATTTAAGGAGTATTTTTTATATATATTTTATACAAATTTATGTTAATTTAAGTGTATTTGTTTATATATTTTAATTCAAAATTACATTAATTTATGTGCATTTTGTATATGTATATCTTTACAAATTTACCTAATTTTATGTGTATTTTGTATATTTATTTTCATACAAATTTAACTTATGTTTGTCTATTTTTATATATAGTTTTATACAAATTTACGTTATTTTTTGTGTATTTTGTATATGTATTTTCATACAAATACACATTCTTTTATTGATATTTTAAATATTTATTTTGACACGAATCTACATTATTTAATGTGTATTTTTTATATATATTTTTATACGTATTTACAACATTTCATGTGAATTTTGTATATATATTTCTATAGAAATCTACGTTATTTTATGTGTGTTCGTATATATATTTTGAAACAAATCTACATTATTTTATGTGTATTTTGTATGTATATTTCATAATAAATTTGCCTTATTTTAAGTTTATTTTTATATCTATTTTCATTCAAATTCAAATCATTTTATGTGTTTATATTTATTTGTATTTACGTTATTTTATGTGTATTTTCTATATATATTTTCATTCAAAATTACATTATTTTATCGGTATTTTCGTCATTTATTTCGATACGAGTTTAGATTATTTCATGTGTATTTTCTATACTTATACATATAGAGTAAATTCCTATGAAAATATATATTCAAAATACATATAAAATTATGTAAATAAGTATATGTATATATATATATTTATATATATATATATATATATATATATATATATATATATATATATATATATATATATATATATATATATATATATATATATATATATATATATATATATATATATATATATATATATATATATATATATTTATATATATATATATATATATATATAAATATATATAAAAATGTATACAAAATATAAAATAATGTAAATTCGCATCAAAATAAATAAACAAAATACCAATAAAAGAATGTGTATTTGCATAGATATAAATATACAAAATACACATAAAATAACGTAAATTTATATAAAACTATATACAAAAATACACAGAAGTAATAAAATTTGTATGAAAATATATACAAAATATACACAAATTAAGCTAAATTTGAATTTAAATATATATACAAAATACATGAAATAAAGTAAATTTGTATCAAAATATTTATACAAATACACATATAATAACGTAAATTTGTATGAAAATATATAAACAAAATACACATTAAATAATGTAAATACGTATAAAAAAATGTTTTGTATATGTATTTAAAAAAAAAAATATGCTTTATCTTATGGGTATTTTGCATCTTTATTTTCATACAAATTTAAATTATTTTATTGATATTCTGTGTACTTATTTTGATACGATTTTACATTATTCTATGTATAATAAAAATAAATACAGAATACATAAAAATAGATATGCAAAATACATATAAACAATGTAAATTTGTTTCAAAATATATATACGAATACACATGAAATAAGGTAGATTTCTATAAAAATATATATACAAAATACACATAAAATTAAGTAAATACGTATAAAAAATGTACACAAAATACACATAAAATAAAGTAAATTAGTATCAAAATAAAAAACAAAATACCAATAAAAGAATGTGTATTTGTATAAATATATATATATATATATATATATATATATATATATATATATATATATATATATATATATATATATATATATATATATATATATATATATATACAAAATACACATTAAATAATATAAATTTGTTTAAAACTATACAAAATACACATGAAATGATGTATATACGTATAGAAATATATATAAAAAATAAACATTAAATAATGTAAATTCACGTCAAAATAAATAAACAAAATATCAATAAAAGAATGTGTATTTGTATGAAAATAGATATACAAAATACACATAAAATAACCTAAATTTGTATCAAACTATATACAAAAATACACAAAAATATTTTAAATTTGTATGAAAATAAATATACAAAATACACATAAAATTAGGTAAATTTGTATTGAAATACATACCCAAAATACACATAAAATAATGTAAATTTGAATGAAAATACATAAACAAATACACTTAAAATAACGTAAATTTGTATATAAAAAAATATATACAAAACACAAATAGAATAATGTAAAATCGCATCAAAATACACACACAGAATATTAATAAAAAAATGTAAATTTTGATGAAAATAAAGAGGCAAAATACCCATAAAATAACGCATTTTTTTTATTTATTAAAATATATATACCAAAATACACATAAAAAAATTAGATTTGTATTAAAATAAATATATAAAAAACACATTCAATAAGGTAAATTTGTATTGAAATAGATATGCAAAATACATATAAAGCAATGTAAATTTGTTTCAAAATATGTATACGAATACACATAAAATAACGCAGATTTCTATAAATATATATATATATATATATCTATATATATATATATATATATATATATATATATATATATATATATATTATATATATATATATATATATATATATATATATATATATATATATACAAAATACATGAAATAAAGTAAATTTGTATCAAAATATTTATACAAATACACATATAATAACGTAAATTTGTATGAAAATATATAAACAAAATACACATTAAATAATGTAAATACGTATAAAAAAATGTGTACAAAATACACATATAATCATGTAAATCGTATCAAAATAAATAAACAAAATACCAATAAAATAATATAAATTTGTATGAGTAAACGTGTATGTTGCATATTTTTTCAATACAAATTTATCTTATTATATACCCATTTTGTATATTAATTTTAATACAAATTTAATTATTCGATGTGTATTTTTGCATCTGTATTTTTATAAACATATGCTTTATTTTTTGGGTATTTTGCATCTCTATTTTCATACAATTTTACATTATTTTATTGATATTCTGCTCATTCATTTTGATACGAATTGACATTATTCTATGTGTATTTTGTATATAGTTTTCATATAAATTTACGTTATTTTATGTGTATTTGTTTATATATTTTGACACAAATTTACAATATTTTATGGCTATTTTGTATATACATTTCAAAAGAAATTTACCTAGTTTTATGTGTATTTTGTATATCTATTTTCGTACAAACTCAAATTATTTCTATGTATTTTTGTATATATTTTAATACAAATTTTAGTTATGTTATGTGTATTTTGTAAATTTATTTTCATTCAAATATATATTATTTTATTGTGTTTTGTTGATTTATATTGATACGAATTTACATTATTTTATAAGTACTTTTTATATATATTTTTATACGCTTTTACATTATTTAATTTTTATTTTGAATATATATTTTTACACAAATTCATGGTATTTTATGTGTATTTGTATATATATTTTCATATAAATTTACATTATTTTATGTGTATTTTGTACATATATTTTTTTACAAATCTACCTTATTTTATGTTTATTTTGTATATGTATTTTGTATATTTATATTTATCCAAATTCACATTCTTTTATTGGTATTTTGTTTATTTATTTTAAATCGAATTTACATTATTTTATGTGTATTTTGTATACATTTTTTTATACGTATTTACTTAATTTTATGTGTATTTTGTATATATATTTTTATAGAAATATACGTTTTTTTATTTGTATGCGTATATATATTTTGAAACAAATTTACATTGTTTTATATGTATTTTTGCATATCTCTTTCAATACAAATTTACCTTATTGTATATGCATTTTGTATATTTATTTCAATACAAATTTCAATATTTTATGTGTATTTTGGTATATATATTTTTATAAGAAATGCGCTATTTTATGGGAATTTTGCATATTTATTTTCATACAAATTTACATTATTTTATTAATATTCATTGTATTTATTTTGATACGATTTTACATTATTCTATTTGTTTTTTGTATATACTTTTTTATACATATTTACATTATTTAATGTGTATCTTGCATATATATTTTATACAAATTTATTATCTATTATCTATTTTCATACAAATACACATTCTTTTCATGATATTTTGTTTATTTATTTTGACACGGATTTACATTATTTGATATGTATTTTCTATATATATTTTTATACGTATTTACATAATTTCATATGTATTTTGTATATATATTTCTATAGAAATCTACTTTATTTTATGTGTATTCGTATATATATTTTGAAACAAATTTACATTGTTTTATATGTATTTTTGAATATCTCTTTTAATACAAATTTACCTTACTGTATATGCATTTTGTATATTTATTTCATTACAAATTTAAATATTTTATGTGTATTTTGGTATATATAGTTTTATAAGAAATGCGATAATTTTTGGGAATTTTGCAACTTTATTTTCATACAAATTTACATTATTTTATTGGTATTCTGTGTATTTATTTTGATACGAATTTACATTAATCTATTTGTTTTTTGTATATATATATTTTTATACACATTTACATTATTTAATGTGTATCTTGCATGTATATTTTATACAAATTTACGTTATTTTAAGTGTATTTGTTTATATATTTTCATTCAAATTTACATTTATTTTAATTCGAAATTACATTATTTTATGTGTATTTTGTATACATTTTTTTATACGTATTTACTTAAATTTATGTGTATTTTGTATATATATTTTAATAGAAATCTACGTTGTTTTTGTATTCGTATATATATTTTGAAACAAATTTACATTGTTTTATATGTATTTTTGCATATCTCTTTTAATACAAATTTACCTTATTGTATGTGCATTTTGTATATTTATTTCAATGCAAATTTAAATATTTTATGTGTATTTTGGTATATATATTTTTATAAGAAATGCGCTATTTTACGGGAATTTTGCATCTTTATTTTCATACAAATTTACATTATTTTATTAATATTCGGTGTATTTATTTTTATGCGATGTTACATTATTCTATTTGTTTTTTGTATATACTTTTTTTTATACATATTTAGATTATTTAATGTGTATCTTGCATATATAATTAATCAAATTTATTATCTATTATCTATTTTCATACAAATACACATTCTTTTCATGATATTTTGTTTTTTTATTTTGACACGAATTTACATTATTTGATATGTATTTTGTATATATATTTTTATACGTATTTACATTATTTCATATGTATTTTGTATATATTTCTATAGAAATCTTCTTTATTTTATGTGTATTCGTATATATATTTTGAAACAAATTTACATTGTTTTATATGTATTTTTGAATATCTCTTTTAATACAAATTTACCTTACTGTATATGCATTTTGTATATTTATTTCAATACAAATTTAAATATTTTATGTGTATTTTGGTATATATATTTTTATAAGAAATGCGCTATTTTATGGGAATTTTGGATCTTTATTTTCATACAAATTTACATTATTTTATTAATATTCGGTGTATTTATTTTGATACGATTTTACATTATTCTATTTGTTTTTTGTATATATATTTTTTATACACATTTACATTATTTAATGTGTATCTTGCATATATATTTTATACAAATTAACGTTTTTTAAGTGTATTTGTTTATATATTTTCTTTCAAATTTACATTATTTGATGAGTATTTTGTATATGTATTTCAATACAAATTTACCTAATTTTATGTGTATTTTGTATATTTCTTTTCAAACAAATTTAAATTATTTTTGTGTATTTTTGTAAATAGTTTGATATAAATTTACGTTATTTTACGTTTTTTTTTATATATTTATATTTATTCATATACACATTCTTTTATTGGTATTTTGTTTATTTATTTTGATACGAGTTTAAGTTATTTTATGTGTACTTTGTATACATTTTTTTTATATGTATTTACCTCATTTTATGTGTATTTTCTATATATATTTTTATAGAAATCTACGTTATTTTATGTGTATTCGTATATATATTTTGAAACAAATTTACATTGTTTTATATGTATTTTGCATATCTATTTCAATATAAATTTACCTCATTGTATGTGCATTTTGTATATTTATTTTAATACAAATTTAAATTTTTTATGTGTATTTTGGTATACATATTTAAAAAAAAAATCCGTTATTTTATGGGTATTTTGCTTCTTTATTTTCATACAAATCTACATTATTTAAATAATATTCTGTGTATTTATTTTGATAAGATTTTACCTTATTCTATTTGGGTTTTGTGTATATTTTTTTATACATATTTACATTATTTAATGTGTATTTTGTGTATATATTTTATACAAATTTACGTTATTTTAAGTGTATTTGTTTATGTATTTTCATTCAAATTTACATTATTTTATGTATATTTTGTATATGTATTTCAATACAAATTTACCTAATTTTATGTGTATTTTGTATATTTATTTTCAAACAAATTTAAATTATTTTTGTGTATTTTTGTATATAGTTTTATACAAATTTACGTTATTTTATGTGTATTTTGTATATCTATTTTCATACAAATACATATTCTTTTATTGATATTTTGTTTATTTATTTTGACACGAATTTACATTATTTAATGTCTATTTTATATGTATTTTTTTATTCGTATTTACAGATACTCAAGTGCATTTTGTATATACATTTCTATAGAAATCTACGTTATTTTATGTGTATTCGTATATATATTTTGAAACAAATTTATATTGTTTTATGTGTATTTTGCAAACTTTTTTCAATAAAAATTTACCTTATTGTATGTGCATTTTGTGTATTAATTTTAATACCAATTTAATTATTGAATGTGTATTTTTGTATATGTATTTTTATAAAAATATGCTTTATTTTATGGGTATTTTGCATCTTTATTTTCATACAAATTTACGTTATTTTATTGTTATTCTGTGTATTTATTTTGATACGATTTTACATTATTCTATGTGTATTTTGTATATATATTTTTTACAAGTGTACGTTATTTTATGTGTATTTGTTTTCATTTCATACAAGTTTACGTTAATTTATGTGTATTTTGTACATGTATTTAAAGACAAATTTAACTAATTATATGTGTATTTTGGATATCTATTTTTATACACATTTAAATTATTTTTGAGTTTTTTTTGTATATATTTTTATACAAATTTTCGTTATCTTATGTGTATTTTGTATATTTATTTTCGTACAAATATACGTTCTTTAATCGGAATTTTGTTTATTTATTATGATACGAAATTACTTTATCTTAGGTGTATTTGGTATATATATTTTTATACTATTTACATCATTTTATATGTATTTAGTATGTATATTTTCATAGAAATTTACTCTATTTTAAGTGTATTCGTATATATATTTTTTATACAAATTTACATTATTGATGTGAATTTTGCATATCTATTTCAATTCAAATTAACTTTATTGTATGTGCATTTTGTATATTTATTTCAATACAAATTTAATTATTTCATGTGTATTTTTGTATATTAAAAACAATGTAAATTCAGGCGAATGAAAATAAAGATGCAAAATAATTCCCATTAAATAACGCATTTTTTATAAAAAAATACATATACTAAAATACACATGAAAAATTAATTTGTAATAAAATAAATATACAAAAATACATTACACAATAAGGTAAATCTGTATTTAAATAGATATGCAAAATACATATAAAATAATAATGTAAATTTGTTTCAAAATATGTATACGAATGGCACATAAAATAACGTAGATTTGTATAGAATATATATACAAAAATACACAAAATGAGGTAAAATACAGTATAAGAAAAATCGTATATAAAGTCAATACATATGTAAAATAATGTAAATTCGTATCAAAATAATAAATAAACAAAATACTAATAAAAGAATGTATATCTGTATAAATATAAATATACAAATACACATAAAATAAACGTAAATTTGTGATAAAACTATAAAAAATACACAGAAGTAATTAAATGTATGAAAATAGATGTACAAAATACAGATAAAATAAGCTAAATTTGAATTGAATGTATATACAAAAAATACAATATTTTATGCATATTTGCATTTAGGGTTATTTGTATTTAGGCTATTTTGGTGTATTTTGTAATATATTTCACTCCAAAATTACATTGTTTTATTGGTGGCTTTCAATTTGAATAATTTAATTGATACGAACTTAGATTAATTTACAGGTATTTTCTTATACATATTTTTATACTCTTTACATTACATTTCATTTCAATCTAAAGTGTGTTTTGTATATATATTTTTATGCAAATTTATGTTATGGTCATTTTTGTACATATATTTTTATAAAAATTAAGCGTTATTTTATGTATATAGTTTTATAAAATTTACGTTAATTTATAAAGTGGGCATTTAGCTATTGAATATTTATATTTATACAAATACATTCATTCTTTATTGGGTATATTGTTTATTTACATTTATATTGAGTTTTACATTATTTTATGTGTTGTATACATTTTGTATACATATTTAATAATGTATTTACTGCGTAAGGTATTTTTTTTAAATTCCATGTATATATTTTATGTGTATTCGTTTTTAAATCTACGTTATTTTATGTGTAATTGCATATATATTTTTGAACAATTTACATTGAGTTATATGTATTTTTGTATATTCTAGCTCTTAACAATTACTCCTTCTTAGACAGTATTTTTGTATGTGCATTTATATATTTATTTTTAATACACATTGATTGAAATATTTTGTGTATTTTGGGTAATTAACAATTTATACAAAAACGTAAATTTGTATAAAAAAATATGTACAAAAACACAAATAGAATAATGTAAAATCGTATCAAAAATAAAATTACACAGTAAATATTAATAAAATAATGTAAATTTGTATGAAAATAAAGAAGCAAAATAATCTACAAAATAAATCGCATTTTTTTTTATTTAAAAATATATTTACCAAAAAATACCGTCATCAAAAAATTAAATTTGTATTAAAATAAATATACAAAAACACATACAATAAGGTAAATTTGTATTGAAATAGATATGCAAAATACATATAAAACAATGTAAATAAAACAAAAATATATATATATGGTATACATAAAATAATCGTAGATTTCTATAAAAATATATATAAAAAAAAATACACATAAAATGAGTAAATACGTATAAAATGTATACAAAATACATATAAAATAATGTAAACTTCCGTATCAAAATAAATAAACAAAATACCAATAAAAGAATGTGTATTTGTATGAATATAATATATACAAAATACACATATAAATAACGTAAATTTATATAAATTATATACAAAAAACATTAGAAGTAATTAAATTCGATATGAAAATATATACAAAATACACACGATATAAGCTAAATTTGAATTGAAATGTATATACAAAATACATTAAATGAATGTAAATTTGTATCAAAATATTTATACAAATACATATAATAGCGATATACAAATACAAATACATATACAAATACATATAAATAACGTAATTTCTATAAGTATATGTCCAAAATGGGCGTAAAATAAATTTAACTTTGGATAAAAATATATAATGCACACATTAAATAATGTAATGCATACATAAATAACCTAAATTTGTATAAAACTATATACAAAATACACAAAATAATTTAAATTTATGTGAAGAAATGTAAAATACACATAAAAATTAAAATTAATATCTGTTAAAATACATATACAAAATACATAAAATAATGTAAATTGAAAGAAAGTATATAAACAAATACACATATATTAACATAATTTAATATGAAATATATACCATTATTGATACCCATGCCTTAAAATATTTGAAGTTATTATCCAAAATAAATATAAAATACACTGTACAATAAGGTAATTTGTGTTAAATAAATATACCAATACATCATAAAATAATGTAAATCTGTTTTCAAATGTATATGCGAATACACAGCATAAAATAATGGATTTCTGTAAAAGTACATAACACAAATACACAGCAAAGAATGAAGAGTAAATGCATTGTGAAATGTTGTAAAATACTGTAAAATAATGTAAAAATTCATTAACAAATATAAATCAACAATATAGCAATAAAAGATATGTATTTATATAAATATAAATATACAAAATGCACAAAATAACTATTAAATTTATAAAAACTATACATAAATATATAAATTCTATAAAATATATGCAAAAATGAACATAAATAAATTTGTATAAAATATATATACAAAACACACATTAGATAATATTAAATGGTATAAAATATACTTATTAAATACCTATAAATAATCCTAAATTCATGTGAATTAAATTAAGAAAATACCAATATAATAATGTAATTTTGGATGAAATATATACAAATACCCACATAATAACCTAAATACAAATACAAATATACACATAAATTAATTTAAATTCAGAAATAATAAATATACAAATTAACATAAATAAAATTGAAATTTATGTAATGATATATATGAAAAATACACACAACAAATATATAAATTTGGCAATAACATACAAATACACATAAATACCATGAATTTTGTATAAAATTATATATTCAAATAAATATTAATAGTAAATACGTATAAAAATATCTATAAAAGTACACTATAAAATAATAATTATTATCAATATAAATCAACAAAATACCAATAAAATAATATATTTGAATGAAATAGATTTAAAATACATAACACAACTAAAATTTGTGTTGAATATACAAAATACATAAAAATAATTTGAGTTTGTATGAAAATAAATATTCAAATACATATAAAACCAGTGAATTTCTTTGGAAATATATATATACAAAATACCAAAATATTGTAAATTTGTGTCAGAATTTATAACAAATACATAAAATAACGTAATTGTTTGAAAAATATATACAATACACATAGAATAATGTCAATCGTATCAAATAGACAGGCAGAATATCAATAAAATAACGTAATTTGTAAGAAAATAAAGATGCAAAGAAATACCCATAAGAAATAAAAAACATATTTTATAAAGAAATACATATAAAATACATAGAATAATTAAATTGTGTAAAATTAACAAATACTTTAATAAAGTGAAATTTGTGATGAAAAATATGAAAAATACACATAAAAAGTGTAAATTTGTTTAAATCTACATAGGAATACATAATATAACATAGATTTCTATAAAATATATACAAAATACCTAGTAGTGTAAATGCATATGAAAATATATATATAAATACATTAAATAATTTAAATTCTCGTTCAAATAAATGACAAATATCCAATAAGAGATATGTATTTGTGTGAAATAGATATACAAAATACTCATAAAATAACCCTAGGATTTAGCCAACAAACTATATACAAATACACAAAAACAATTTAAATTTATTATGAAAACAAATACTACATAAAATTATTTTATGTATCTATTTATACAAATCTTAGATTGACCTATGATTTGTTTTCATATAAATTACATTATTTTATGTATTTGTGTATTCAATACAAATTTAACTAATTACATATTTTTATAAAATACATATACAAAGCCACATAGATTTATCATTTGTGTAAAATTAATATACAAAATGCATAATAAGGTAAATTTATTGAAAAATATACAAAACACACATAAAAACAATAAATTTGTTTCAAAATGTATATTCAGATACACATAAAATAACCTGAATTTCTATAAATATATATACAAAATACTGCTTGAAATAATGTAACAAAATACGTATAAAATATTATATTTTGTTAAAATACACGTTAAATTAATGTTAATTCGTCAAAATAAATAAACAAAATATCATGAAAAGAATGTGTATTTGTAGAAAATCAGATATACAAAAAATACACGTAAAATAACCTAAGTTGGTATATAAACTATATGCAAAAAATACACAAAATAATTTAAAACTTGTAAATAAATATACAAAAATATATACAAATAGGTAAATTTATTATTGAAATACATATACAAAATACACATAAAATGATAATTTGAATGAAAATATATAAACATATATACTTAAAATAACGTAAATTTATTTATCAAATATATACAAAAAAACATTAAATGATAACAAATATGTATGAAAAAATATAACAAAACGCAAATAAAATAATATGTAAAATCGTGTCAAAATAAATACAGAATATATTAATAAAATAGTAATGAATAATAATAGATTTGTATGAAAATTAAGATGCAAAATACCCATAAAATAACATTTTTTATAAAATATATATATACGAAAAACATAAAATATTTGATTTTGTGTTAAAAATAAATAGAATATACAAAATACACATAAAATAAGCTAAATTTGAATTGAAATATATATACAAAATACCATAAATACTGTAAATTTATTATCAAAATACCTATACAAATACACATATAATAACGTAAATTTGTATAAAATATATAAACAAAATACACATTAAATGAAAATGTAAATACGTTATGAAAATGTAAAAATACTACAAATAATCATGTAATTCATTATCAAAATAAATGGACATTATACCAATAAAATAATGTAATTTTCTATGAGAAAACATATACAAAATTACACATAAATAACGCAAATATCAATAAAAATATATATAATATATAATATATTTTATTACATCTTTCAAAATATTTAATGTATATTTTGTATATATATATATATATATATATGCGTTATATATATATATATATATATATATATATGATATATATATATATATATATATATATATATATATATATATATATATATTCTTATATTGGGTTATATATATATATCATATCATTGATCTATACTGGTTTTTATGTATTTGTTTATATATTTTCATACAAATTTACATTATTTATGTGAGAGTTTTATATGTATTTCAATACAAATTTGCCTTTATGTGTATTTGCATATCTATTTTCAAACAAATTTAGAAATTACTTTTGTGTATTTTGTGTATTTATATTTTATACAAATTTTAGTTCCTTATTTATTTTATATATATTTTGATATATTTCTTTTATTAGAAATTTGTGTATTATGTTATTTGCATTGATATTTTATGTGTATTTTTACGTATTTCTCTTTTCTATTGTATTTTATATGTATTTTCATAAAATTTACATTATTTTATTAATATTCTGTGTATATATTTTGATACGATTTTACATTATTCTATTTGTGTATTTGTATATATTTTTTTAAACATATTTACATTATTTAATGTGTATTTTGTATATATACTTCATACAAATTTACGTTATTATATGTATTTGTTTATATATTCTTTCAAATTTACATTATTTTTATGTGTATATTTGTATATGTATTTCAATAGAAATTAACTTAATTTTATGTGTATTTTGTATATTTCTTTTCATACAAATTAAAATTTTTTTGTGTATTTTTGTATATAGTTTTATACAAAATTTAGGTTATTTTATGTACGCATTTACATTATCTAATGTGTGTTTTGTATATATATTTTTATCCAAAGTTAATTTATTTTACGTTCATTTTGATATATTTTATAGAAATTAGTTATTTATATGTATTTGTATATGTTTTCTGCCAAATTTACATTATTTTATTGCTATTTTATTTATTTAGTTTGATAAGAATTACATGATTATATGTGTATTTTGTACATATTTTTTATACGTATTTACATTACTTAATGTGTATTTTGGGTATATATTTTTAAACAAATTTACGTTATTATATGTATTTTTTAAATATTTTGATACAAATTTACATTATTTTATATGTTTTTATATACATTTCAATTCAAATTTAGCTTATTTTATCTGTATTTTGTATATCTATTTTCATACGAATTTAATTACTTCTGTGTATTTTTGTATATAGTTTTATACAAATTTACGTTATTTTATGTGTATTTTGTATATTTATATTTATACAAATACATATTCTTTTATTGGTATTTTGTTTATTTATTTTGATACGAATTTACATTATTTTATGTGTATTTATACGTATTTACATCATTTTACGTGTATTTTGAATATATATTTTAATACAAATCTACGTTATTTTATGTGTATTCGTATATATATTTTGAAACAAATTTACATTGTTTTATATGTATTTTGCATATCTATTTCAATACAAATTTACCTTATTGTATGTGCATTTTGTATATTTATTTTAATACAAATTCAAATATTTTATGTGTATTTTGGTATATATAATCTTATAAAAAATGCGTTATTTTATAGGTATTTTGCACCTTAGTTTTCATACATATGTACATTATTTTATTAATATTCTGTGTATATATTTTGATACGATTTTATATTATACTATTTGTGTTTTGTATATATTTTTTTATACATATTTTCATTATTTAATGTGTATTTTTTATATATATTTTATACAAATTAACGTTATTTTAAGTGTATTTTGTTATATAATTTCATTCAAATTTACATTATTTTAAGTGTATTTTGTATATGTATTTCAATACAAATTTACCTAATTTTATGTGTATTTTGTATATTTATTTTCATACAAATTTAAATTATTTTTGTGTTTTTTTGTATATACATATAGAGTAAATTTCTATGAAAATATATATTCAAATACATATAAAATTATGTAAATAAGTATAAAATATATATATCAAATACACCTAAAAATGAAAATTCGTCAAATAAAATAAATAAACAAAATTCCGATAAAAGAATGTATATTTGTAGGAAAATAAATATACAAAATACACATAAAATTACGAAAATTTGAATAAAATATACAAAAAAAAAAAATAAATTTCAATTTGTATGAAAATAGATATACAAAATACACATATAATTAGTTAAATTTGTATTTTAATACATGTACAAAATACACATAAAATAATGTAAATTTGTATGAAATGAAAACAAATTCACAAAAAATAACGTACATTTATATAAAATAGATATACAAAATATACATAGAATAATGTAAAATCGTATCAAAATAAATACACAGAATATCAATAAAATAATGTAATTTTGTATGAAAATAAAGATGCAAAATACCCATAAAATAAAGCATTTTTTTTTAAATACATATACAAGAATACACATAGAATAATTAAATTTGTATTAAAATTAATATACAAAATGCACGTACAATAAGGTAAATTTGTATTGAAAAAATATTCAAAATGCACATAAAACAATGTATATTTGTTTCAAAATATATATACGAATACACATAAAATAACGTATATTTCTGTAGAAATATATATACAAAATACACATGAAATGACGTAAATACGTATAAAAATATATATACACAATACACATTAAATAATGTAAATTCACATCAAAATATATAAACAAAATATCAATAAAAGAATGTGTATTTGTATGAAAATAGATAAACAAAATACACATAAAATATTGTAAATTTGTATAAAACTCTATTCAAAAAATACACAAAAGTAATTTAAATTTGTATAAAAATATATATACAAAATACACATAAAACTAGTTAAATTTCTATTGAAATACATATACAAAATACACATAAAATAATGTAAATTTGAATAAAAATATATAAACAAATACACTTAAAATAACGTAAATTAGTATGAAATATATATAGAAAATACACATTAAATAATGTAAATATGTATAAAAAAATATATACAAAACACAAATAGAATAATGTAAAATAGAATCAAAATAAATACACAGAATATTAATAAAATAATGTAAATTTGTATGAAAATAAAGATGCAAAATATCCATAAAACAACGCATTTTTTATAAAAATATTTATACCAAAATACACATAAAATATTTAAATTTGTATTACAATAAATATACAAAATGCACATACAATAAGGTAAATTTGTATTGAAATAGATATGCAAAATACACATAAAACAATGTAAATTTGTTTAAAAATATATATACGAATACACATATAATTAGTATTTTATATAAATATTTATGCAATATTTATACAAATACACATTCTTTTACGCTATATTGTTTATTTATTTTATACGAATTTCACATTATTTTATGTGTATTCGTATACATTTTTATACTTATTTACTTAATATTATGTGTATTTTGTATATGTATTTTTATAGAAATCTACGTTATTTTATGTGTATTCGTATATATATTTTGAAAAAAATTAAATTTTTTTATATGTATTTTGCATATCTATTTCAATACAAATTTACCATATTGTATGTGCATTTTGTATATTTATTTTAATACAAATTCAAATATTTTAGGTGTATTTTGGTATCAATAATTTTATAAAAAATGCGTTATTTTATAGGTATTTTCCATCTTAATTTTTATACAAATTTACATTATTTTATTAATATTCTGTGTATATATTTTGATACGATTTACATTATTCTATTTGTGTTTTGTATATATATTTTTTTATACATATTTACATTATTTAATGTATATTTTTTATATATATTTTATACAATTTTACGTTATTATATGTGTATTTGTTTATATATTTTATTTCAAATTTACATTTTTTTATGTGTGTTTTGTATATGTATTTCAATACAAATTAACCTAATTTTATGTGTATTTTGTATATTTCTTTTCATACAAATTTAAATTATTTTGTGTATTTTGTATATAGTTTTATACAAATTTAGGTTATTTTATGTACGCATTTACATTATTTAATGTGTTTTTGTATATATATTTTATCCAAAGTTAATTTATTTTACGTTCATTTTGGACATATATTTTATAGAAATTAGCGTTATTTTATGTATTTGTATATGTTTTCTCACAAATTTACATTATTTTATTGCTATTTTGTTTATTTAGTTTGATATGAATTACATGATTATATGTGTATTTTGTATATATTTTTATATGTATTTACATTATTTAATGTGTATTTTGTTTATATATTTTAAACAAATTTACGTTATTATATGTATTTTATAAATATTTTGATACAAATTTACATTATTTTATGTATTTTGTATATACATTTCAATCAAATTTAGCTTATTTTATCTGTATTTTGTATATCTATTTTCATACGAATTTAATTACTTCTGTGTATTTTTTTATATAGTTTTATACAAATTTACGTTATTTTATGTGTATTTTGTATATTTATACAAATACACATTTCTTTATTGGTATTTTGTTTATTTATTTTGATACGAATTTACATATTTTATGTGTATTTTGTATACATTTTTATACGTATTTACTTATTTTACGTGTATTTTGTATATATATTTTATACAAATCTACGTTATTTTATGTGTATTCGTATATATATTTTGAAACAATTTACATTGTTTTATATGTATTTTGCATATTTATTTCAATACAGATTTACCTTATTGTATGTATTTTGTATATTTATTTTAATACAAATAAATTTTTATGTATTTTGTATATATATTTAAAAAGCGTTATTTTATGGGTATTTTGCTTTTATTTTCATACAAATTTACATTATTTTATTAATATTCTGTGTATTTATTTTGATACGATTTTACATTATTCTATTTGTGTTTTGTATATATTTTTTATACAAATTTACGTTATTTTAAGTGTATTTGTTTATGTATTTTCATTCAAATTTACAGTATTTTATGTGTATTTTGTATATGTATTTCAATACAATTTACCTAATTTTATGAGTATTTTGTATATTTATTTTCACAAATTTAAATTATTTTGTGTATTTTGTATATAGTTTTATACAAATTTATGTTATCTTATGTGTATTTTGTATATTTATTTTCATACAAATACACATTCTTTTATTGACATTTTGTTTATTTATTTTGACGCGAATTTACATTATTTAATGTGTATTTTGTATATATATTTTTATACGTATTTACATCCTTTCATGTGTATTTTGTATATTTATAAAAAAATGCGTTATTTTATGTATTTGCATCTTTATTTTCATACAAATTTACATTATTTTATTTACATTCTGTGTATTTATTTTAATATTTACATTATTCTATTTGTGTTTTATATATATTTTTATACATATTTACATTATTTAATGAGTATTTTTATATATATTTTATACAAATTTATGTTAATTTATGTATTTGTTTATATATTTCATTCAAATTTACATTATTTTATGTGTATTTTGTATATGTATTTCTTTACAAATTTACCTAATTTTATGTGTATTTTGTATATTTATTTTCATACAAATTTAACTTATTTTTGTGTATTTTATATAGTTTTATACAAATTTACGTTATTTTATGTGTATTTTGTATATGTATTTCATACAAACACATTCTTTTATTGATATTTTAATTATTTATTTTGACACGAATTTATTATTTAATGTATTTTGTATATATATATTTTATACGTATTTACAACATTTCATGTGTATTTTGTATATATATTCTATAGAAATCTACGTTATTTTATGTATTCGTATATATATTTGAAACAAATCTACATTATTTTATGTGTATTTTGTATATATATTCATTATAAATTTGCCTTTATTTTAAGTTTATTTTATATCTATTTTCATTCAAATTCAAATCATTTTATGTGTATATATTTATTTGTATTTACGTTATTTTATGTATTTTCTATATATTTTCATTCAAAATTACATTATTTTATCGGTATTTTGTTCATTTATTTCGATACGAATTTAGATTATTTCATGTGTATTTCTATACATATACATATAGAGTAAATTTCTGAAAATATATATTCAAAATACATTTAAATTATTTAAATAAGTATAAAAATATATTTATCAAATACACCTAAAAAAATGAAAATTGTATCAAAATAAATAAATAAAATCTGATAAAAGAACGTATATTTGTAGGAAAATAAATATACAAAATACATAAAATTACGAAAATTTGAATAAAAATATATAAAATACACAAAATTAATTTCAATTTGTATGAAAATAGATATACAAAATACACATATAATTAGTTAAATTTGTATTTAAATACATGTACAAAATTCACATAAAATAATGTAAATTTGTATGAAATGAAAACAAATTCACATAAAATAACGTACATTGGTATAAAATAGATATACAAAATATACATAGAATAATGTAAAATCGTATCAAAATAAATACACAGAATATCAATAAAATAATGTAATTTTGTATGAAAATAAAGATGCAAAATACCCATAAAATAAAGCATATTTTTATAAAAATACATATACAAAAATACACATAGAATAGCTAAATTTGTATTAAAATTAATATACAAAATGCACGTACAATAAGGTAAATTTGTATTGAAAAATATGCAAAATGCACATAAAACAATGTATATTTGTTTCAAAATATATATACGAATACACATAAAATAACGTATATTTCTATAGAAATATATATACAAAATACACATGAAATGATGTAAATACGTATAAATATATATATATACACAATACACATTAAATAATGTAAATTCGCATCAAAATAAATAAACAAAATATCAATAAAAGAATGTGTATTTGTATGAAAATAGATATACAAAATACACATAAAATATTGTAAATTTGTATAAAACTCTATACAAAATTACACAAAAAATAATTTAAATTTGTATAAAATATATATACAAAATACACATGAAATTAGGTAAATTTCTATTGAAATACATATACAAAATACACATAAAATAATGTAAATTTGAATAAAAATATATAAACAAATACACTTAAAATAACGAAAATTTGTATGAAATATATATAGAAAATACACATTAAATAATGTAAATATGTATAAAAATATATATACAAAACACAAATAGAATAATGTAAAATAGTATCAAAATAAATATACATAATATTAATAAAATAATGTAAATTTGTATGAAAATAAAGATGCCAAATACCTATAAAACTAAAATATATATACCAAAATGCTTATAAAATATTTAAATTTGTTTTACAATATATATACAAAATGCACATACAATAAGGTAAATTTGTATTGAAATAGATATGCAAAATACATATAAAACAATGTAAATTTGTTTCAAAATATGCATGCGAATACACATAAAGTAACGTAGATTTCTATAAAATATATATACAAAATACACATAAAATGAAGTAAATACGTATAAGAAAATGTATACAAAATACACATAAAATAATGTAAATTCGTATCAAAATAAATAAACTAAATGCCAATAAAAGAATGTTTACTTGTATAAATATAAATATACAAAATACACATAAATTAACGTAAAATTGTATAAAACTATATACAAAAATAAACAAAAATAATTAAATTTGTATGAAAATAGATATACAAAAGACACATAAAATAAGCTAAATTTGAATTGAAATAAATATAGAAAATACATAAAATAATGTAAATTTGTATCAAAATATATATTCAAATACACATATAATAACGTAAATTTGTATAAAAATATATAAACAAAATACACATTAAATAATGTAAATACGTATAAAAGATATGTAGGTAATGTAAGAATTTATAAAATTAAAGATGCAATATACCCATAAAATAACTCATATTAAAAAAATATATACAAAAATACACATAAAATAATTAAATTTGTATTAAAATAAATATACAAAATACACATACAATAATGTAGATTTTTATTGAAATAGATATGCAAAAAACATAAAATAATGAAATTTTTATCAAAATATATACGAGTACACACAATAAAATTATGTAAATTTTTATGAAAATATATATACAAAATACACATAAAATAATGTAAATACATAGAAAAATATATATACAAAATACACATAAAATAATGTAAATTAGTATGAAAATAAATAAACAAAATTTCCTATAAAAGAATGTATGTGTGTAGGAAAATATATATACAAAATACAAATAAAAAAAAAAAATTGTATAAAAATAATACAAAAATACACAAAATAATTTAAATTTGTTTGAAAATAGATATGCAAAATACAAATGAAATTAGGCAAATTTTTATTGAAATACATATACAAAATACACATAAAATAATGTAAATTTGTATGAAAATATATAAACAAATACACATAAGATAACGTAAATTTCAATTATATGTACAAAATATACATTAAATAATGTAAATATGTCTAAAAATATATATACAAAATACACAGAATAACGTAAAATCGTATCAAAATAAATAAACAGACAATCAATAAAATAATGTAAATTTGTATGAAAATAAAGATGCAAAATACCCATATAATAACGCATATTTGTTTAAAAATATATATACAAAAATACACATAAAATAATTAAATTTGCATCAAAATAAATATACAAAAGGCACATACAATAAAGAAAATTTGTATTGAAATAGATATGCGAAATACACATAAATAATGTAAATTTGTATCAAAATATATATACGAATACACATAAAATAGAGTAAATTTCTATGAAAATATATATTCAAAATACATATAAAATTATGTAAATAAGTATAAAAATATATATATCAATTACACCTAAAATTATGAAAATTCGTATCAAAATAAATAAACAAAACTCCGATAAAAGAACGTATATTTGTAGGAAAATTACATAAAATTACAAAAATTTGAATAAAAATATATACTAAAATACACAAAATTAATTTCAATTTGTATGAAAATAGATATACATAATACACATATAATTAGTTAAATTTGTATTTAAATACATGTACAAAATACACATAAAATAATGTAAATTTGTATGAAATGAAAACAAATTCACATAAAATAACGTTCATTTGTATGAAATATATATACAAAATATACATAGAATAATGTAAAATCGTATCAAAATAAATACACAGAATATCAATAAAATAATGTAAATTTGTATGAAAATAAAGATGCAAAATACCATAAAATAAAGCATTTTTTATGAAAATACATATACAAAATACACATAGAATAATTAAATTTGTATTAAAATTAATATACAAAATGCACGTACAATAAGGTAAATTTATATTGAAAAAATATACAAAATGCACATAAAACAATGTATATTTGTTTCAAAATATATATACGAATACACATAAAATAACATATATTTCTATAGAAATATATATACAAAATACACATGAAATGACGTAAATACGTATAAAAATATATATACACAATACACATTAAATAATGTAAATTGCGTCAAAATAAATAAACAAAATATCAATAAAAAATGTATATTTGTATGAAAATAGATATACAAAATACACAAAATATTTTAAATTTATATAAAACTTTTTATAAAAATATATATATCTAAATAATAAAATATTTAAATTTGTATTACAATAAATATACAAAATGCACATACAATAAGGTAGATTTATATTGAAATAGATATGCTAAATACATATAAAACAATGTAAATTTGTTTCAAAATATATATACCAATACACATAAAATAACGTAGATTACTATAAAAATATATATACAAAATACACATTAAATGAAGTAAATATGTATAAGAAAATGTATACAAAGTACACATAAAATAATTAAATTTGTATTAAAATAAATATACAAAATACACATACAATAAGGTAAATCTATATTGAAATAGATATGCAAAATAAACATAAAATAATGTAAATTTGTATCAAAACATATACGAATACACACAATAAAATAACGTAAATTTTTATGAAAATATATATAAAAATACACATAAAATGATGTAAATACGTAGAAAAATATATATACAAAATACATAAAATTATGTAAATTTATGAAAATAAATGAACAAAATTCCACTAAAAGAATGTATATTTGTAGGAAAATATAAATACAAAATACAAATAAAATAACTAAAATTTGTATAAAAATATATAAAAAATACATAAAAATAATTTAAATTTATTTGAAAATAGATATGCAAAATACACATAAAATTAGGCAAATCTGTATTGAAATACATATACAAATTACACATAAAATATTGTAAATTTGTATGAAAATATATAAACAAATACACATAAAATAGCGTAAATTTATATAAAATATATATACAAATATACATTAAATAATGTAAATGTGTAAAAAAATATATACAAAATACACATAGAATAATGTAAAATCGTATCAAAATAAATAAACAGAATATCAATAAAATAATGTAAATTTGTATGAAAATAAAGATGCAAAATACACAAATAATAACGCATATTTTTACAAAAATACACATAAAATAATTAAATTTGTATTAAAATAAATATACAAAATACACATACAATATGGTAAATTTGTATTGAAATAGATATGCAAAATAAACATAAATAATGTAAATTTGTATCAAAATATATATACGAATACCCATAAAATAGAGTAAATTTCTATGAAAATATATATTCAAAACAAATAAAATGATATAAATAAGTATAAAATATACATATCAAATACACCTAAAATAATGTAAATTGTATAAAATAAATAAACAAAACTACGATAAAAGAACGTATATATGTAGGAAAAAAAATATACAAAATATATTTGTATAAAAATATATACAAAAATACACAAAATTAATTTCAATTTGTATGAAAATAGATATACAAAATACTCATATAATTAAATAAATTTGTATTTAAATACATGTACAAAATATACATAAAATTAGGTAGATTTGTATTGAAATACATATACAAAATACACATAAAATAATATTTAAATTTGAATGAAAATATATAAAAAATACACCTAAAATTACGTAAATTTGTATAAAATATATATAAAAAATACACATTAAATTATGTAAATATGTATAAAAAATATATATACAAAACACAAATAGAATAATGTAAAATAGTATCAAAATAAATACACAGAATCTTAATAAAATAATGTAAATTTGTATGTAAATTAAGATGCAAAATACCCATAAAGAAACGCATTTTTTTTTTAAATATATATACCAAAATACACATAAAATATTTGAATTTGTATTAAAATAAATATACAAAATGCAAATACAATAAGGTAAATTTGTATTGAAATAGATATGCAAAATACATATAAAACAATGTAAATTTGTTTCAAAATATATATACGAATACACATAAAAAACGTAGATTTCTATAAAATATATACAAAATACAAATAAAAAGAAGTAAATACGTATAAACAAATGTATACAAAATAAACATAAAATAATGAAAATTAGTATCAAAATAAAGAAACAAAATACCAATAAAAGAATGTGTATTTGTATAAATATAAATATACAAAATACACATAAAATAACGTAAATCTATATTAAACTATATACAAAAATACACAAAAGTAGTTAAATTTGTATGAAAATATATATACAAAAAAAAAAAAAAGCTAAATTTTAATTGAAATGTATATACAAAATACATAAAATAATGTAAATTTGTATCACAATATTTACATAATTACTTTTTTAATTACTTTAATTTGTTTAAAATATATAAACAAAATACATTAAATAATGTAAACACGTATAAAAACATGTACAAAATACTCATAATCATGTAATTCGTATCAAAATAAATAAACAAAATAGCAATAAAATAATAATAATAATAATAAATGGTCTATTCATTTGTAGGAAGCCATTAAATAATGGAAGCTCGCGTCAAAATAAATAAACAAAATATCAATAAAAGAATGTGTATTTGTATGAAACTAGATATAGAAAATACACATAAAATAACCTAAATTTATATAAAACTATATACAAAAAAACACAAAAATAATTTAAATATGTATGAAAATAAATATACAAAATACACATAAAATTAGGTAAATTTGTATTGAAATACATATACAAAATACATTTAAAATAATGTAAATTTGAATGAAATTATATAAAGAAATACACTTAAAATAACGTAAATTTGTATAAAATATATATAAAAAATACACATTAAATAATGAAAATATGTACAAAAAAAATATATACAAAACACAAATAGTATAATATAAAATCGTATCAAAATATATACACAGAATATTAATAAAATAATGTAAATTTGTATGAAAACTAAGATGCAAAATACCTATAAAATAACGCATTTTTTTTAATTATATATACCAAAATATACATAAAATATTTGAATTTGTATTAAAATAAATATACAAAATGCACATACAATAAGGTAAATTTGTATTGAAATAGATATGCAAAATACATATAAAATAATGTAAATTTGTTTCAAAATATATATACGAATACACATATAATAACGTAGATTTCTATAAAAATATATATACTAAATACACATAAAATTAAGTAAATACGAATAGAAAAAGTACACAAAATACACATAAAATAATGTAAACTTGTATAAATATAAATAAACAAAATACCAATAAAAGAATGTGTATTTGTATAAATATAAATATACAAAATGCACATAAAATAACGTAAATTTGTATAAAACTATATACAAAAATACACAGAAGTAATTAAATTTATATGAGAATAGATATACAAAATACACACAAAATAAGCTAAATTTGATTTGATATATATATATATATATATATATATATATATATATATATATATATATATATATATATATATATATATATATATATATATATATATATATATATATATATATATATATATATATATATATATATATACAAAATACATAAAATAAAGTAAATTTGTTTCAAAATATTTTTAAGAAATACACATATAATAACGTAAATTTGTATAAAAATATATAAACAAAATACACATTAAGTAATGTAAATACGTATAAAAAAAATTTGTACAAAATACACAAATAATCATATCATTCGTATCAAAATAAATAAACAAAAAACTAATTAAATGATGTCAATTTGTATGAGAGAACATATACAAAATACACATAAAATAACGCAAATTTCTATAAAAACATATGTACAAAAATGGACAAAATTAATTGGCATAAAAAAATATATACAAAACACACATTAGATAATGTAAATGAGTATAAAAATATGTATACAAAATACCTATGAAATAATCTAAATTCGTATCGAGTTAAATTAAGAAAATAACAATAAATTAATGTAATTTTGGATGAAAATATATATAGAAAATACAGTAAAATAACCTAAATACAAATACAAATAAAAACATTAAATAATTGAAAATTGAATGAAATAAATATACAAAATAAACATAAAATAAGGTAAATTTGTAATAAAATATATGTAAAAATACACATAAAATAATATAAATTTGTATGAAAATATATATACAAATACACATAAAATAACATGAATTTGTATAAAATTTGTTTCAAAATATATACGAATACACACAATAAAATAACGTAAATTTTTATGAAAATGTATATATAAAATACACGTAAAATAATTTAAATACGTAGAAAAATATATATACAAAATACACATAAAATAATGTAAACTCGTAACAAAATAAATACAAAAAATTCCAATAAAAGAATGTATATTTGTAGGAAAATATAGATACAAAAAACAAATAAAATAACTAAAATTTGTATAAAAATATATACAAAAATACACAAAAATAATTTAAATTTGTTTTAAAATAGATATGCAAAATACACATAAAGTTAGGCATATTTGTATTGAAATACATATACAAAACTCACATAAAATAAAGTAAATTTGTATAAAAATATATATACAAATACACATAAAATAACGTAAATTTATATATATATATATATATATACATACATTAAATATTTTAAATATGTATAAAAATATATTATATTATATATATTTTTATTGACATTTGTGTTATTTATGTGTATTTTGTATATGTTTTCTCATAGAAATTTATATTATTTTATTGGTATTTTGTCTATTTATTTTGATACGAATTACATGATTGTTTGTGTATTTTGTACATTTTTTATACGTATTTACATTATTTAATGTGTATTTTGTTTATATATTTTTATACAAATTTACGTTATTATATGTGTATTTTTATAAGTATTTTGATAAAAATTTACATTATTTTATGTATTTTGTATATATATTTCAATTCAAATTTAGCTTATTTTATGTACAAAATACACATAAAATTAGGTAAATTTGTATTGAAATACATATACAAAATACACTTAAAATAATGTAAATTTGAGTGAAAGTATATAAACAAATACATTTAAAATAACGTAAATTTGTATAAAATATATATACAAAATACACATTAAATAATGTAAATATGTATAAAAAAATATATACAAAACACAAATAAAATAATATAAAATCGTATCAAAATATATAAACAGAATATTAATAAAATAATGTAAATTTGTATGAAAATTAAGATGCAAAATACCTATAAAAAAACGCATTTTTTATAATATTATATATACCAAAATACACATAAAATATTTGAATTTGTATCAAAATAGATATACAAAATGCACATTCAATAAGGTAAATTTGTATTAAAATAGATATGTAAAATACATATAAAACAATGTAAATTTGTTTCAAAATATACATACGAATACACATAAAATAACGAAGATTTCTATAAAAATATATATATATATATATATATATATATATATATATATATATATATATATATATATATATTTATATATATATATATATATATATATATATACAAAATACACATAAAATTAAGTAAATACGTATAAAAAATGTATACAAAATACAAATAAAATAATGTAAATTCGTATAAATATAAATAAAAAAATACCAATAAAAGAATGTGTATTTGTATAAATATAAATATACAAAATGCACATAAAATAACGTAAATTTATATAAAAAAAATTTATACAAAAATACACAGAATTAATTAAATTTGTATGAAAATATATATACAAAATACACACAAAAAAAGCTAGATTTGAATTGAAATATATATACAAAATACATAAAATAAAGTAAATTTGTTTCAAAATATTTTTAACAAATACACATATAATAACGTAAATTTGTATAAAAATATATAAACAAAATACACATTAATTAATTAAATACGTATAAAAAAATATGTACAAAATACACATATAATCATGTAATTCGTATCAAAATAAATAAACAAAAAAACAATAAAATAATGTAAATTTGTTTGAGAAAACATATACAAAATACACATAAAATAACGCAAATTTCTCTAAAAATATATGTACAAAAATACACAAAATTAATTTGGATAAAAAAATATATACAAAACACACATTAGATAATGTAAATGAGCATAAAAATATGTATAAAAAATACCTATGAAATAATCTGAATTCGTATCGAGTTAAATTTAAGAAAATACCAATAAAATAATGTAATTTTAGATGAAAATATATATAGAAAACACAACAAAATAACCTAAATACAAATACAAATATACACAATAAATAATTTGAAACTGAATAAAATAAATATTCAAAATAAACATAAAATAAGGTAAATTTGTAATGAAATATATGTAAAAATACACATAAAATAATTTAAAAATTGTATGAAAATATGTAGAAATACACATAAAATAACATGAATTTGTATAAAATTTATATCAAATTATATACGAATACACACAATAAAATAACGTAAATTTTTATGAAAATGTATATATAAAATACACATAAAATAATTTAAATACGTAGAAAAATATATATACAAAATACACACAAAATAATGTAAATTCGTAAAAAAATAAATACACAAAATTCCAATAAAAGAATGTATATTTGTAGGAAAATATATATACAAAATACAAATATAATAACAAAAAATTGTATAAAAATATATACAAAAATACACAAAAATAATTTAAATTTGTTTGAAAATAGATATGCAAAATACACATAAAGTTAGGCAAATTTGTATTGAAATACATATATAACTACATAAAATAATGTAAATTTGTATGAAAATATATAAACAAATACACATAAAATAACGTAAATTTGGATAAAATATATATACAAAATATACATAAAATATTTTAAATATGTATAAAAATATATTATATTATACATATTTTTTTTGAAACTCGCGTTATTTGTGTGTATTTTGTATATGATTTCTCATAGAAATTTACATTATTTTATTGGTATTTTGTCTATTTATTTTGATACGAATTACATGATTATTTGTGTATTTTGAATATATTTTTTTATACGTATTTACATTATTTGATGTGTATTTTGTTTATATATTTTTATACAAATTTACATTATTATATGTGTATTTTTATAAGTATTTTGATACAAATTTACATTATTTTATGTATTTTGTATATATATTTCAATTCAAATTTAGCTTATTTTATGTGTATTTTGTATATCTATTTTAATACAAATTTAATTACTTTTATGTATTTTTGTATATAGTTTTATATAAATTTACGTTATTTTATGTGTATTTTGTATATTTATATTTATACAAACACACATTCTTTTATTAGTATTTTGTTCATTTATTTTGATACGAGTTTACATTATTTTATGTGTATTTTGTATATATTTTTTTATACGTATTTACTTATTATATGTGTATTTTGTATATATATTTTTATAGAAATCTACGTTATTTTATGTGTATTTTATATATTTAAACAAATTTTATTTATGTATTTTATGTATCTATTTTATACAAATTTACCTTATTGTATGTGCATTTTGTATACTTATTTTAATACAAATATACATTATTTATTGTTATTTTGTTTATTTATTTTTATACGAATTTACATTATTTTTGTGTATTTTGTAATTTATTTTATACATATTTACATTATTTTATGTGTATTTTGTATATATTTTTATACAAATTTATTTAATATTTATTTGTATATATTTTGAAACAAATTTACATTATTTATGTGTATTTTATATGTATTTCAAAACAAATTTACCTAATTTTATGTGTTTTTTATATTTATTTCATACAAGCTTAAATTATTTTATGTGTATTTTGTATATAGTAATTTTATAATTTAGTTATTTTTTTTTGTATATCTTAATTTTCACAAATTTACATTATTTTATTGATATTCTGTATATATTTACACGATTTTACATTATTTAATGTATATTTTATATATATATTTTATACGTATTTACATTATTTCATGTATTTTGTATATATTCTATAGAAATATTCGTTATCTATCTGTATTTGTATATATTTTCTATAGAATTTACATTCGTTATATGTGTATTTTGTATATATATTTTCATACAAATTTACATTATTTTATGTATTTGCATATTTTCAATACATATGTACATTGTATATTTATATTAAATTTGTTATTATTTTCGTATATGTATTTTTATAAAAAATTATTTTTTATTTATGGGTATTTTGCATTTTTTTTTCATACAAATTAACATTATTTTATTGATATTCTGTATTTATTTTGATAATGATTTTACATTTTATTATTCTATGTATTTTGTATATATTTTATATAAATTTATGTTATTTTATGTGTATTTGTTTTCATTTTTCATACAAATTACATTATTTTATGTTTTTTTGTACATGTATTAAAATAAAAAAAAAACTAGTTATATGAGTATTTGTGTATCTATTTTTATATATTTCATAGAAATTTAATCTATTTATATATTCGTATACATCACAAATTTACATTTACATTGTGTATTTGTATTATTTTAACACAAATTTACTTTTATTGTACGTGTATATATATTTTTTATACAAATTAATTATTTTATATGTATTTTACATATATTTTATGCAAATGTGTTATTATATGGATATTTTGCTTTTTTTCCAAAATTTACATTATTTTATTGATATTCTGTTTACTTATTTTGATACGATTAACATTATTTCATGTGTATTTTGTATATTTTTTTATACATATTACATTATTTAATGTGTGTTTTGTTTATATATTTTACACAAATTTACATTATTTTATGTATTTTATATATATTTTCTACGTATTTAAATTATTTCATGTGTATTTTGAATATACATTTTCATAAAAATTTACGTTATTTTATTGTGTATTTTTATATATTTTGATACAAATTTTATACAAATTCTTGTTATTTAATTGTATTTATATATATTTTCATAAATTTATATTATTTTATGTATTTTACATATTTCATTACAAATTTACCTTATTTATTTTATTTTATCTCATTCAACAAATTTATTTTATTTTATGTGTATTTGTATTTAGGTTATTTTATATATTTATATATATTTTCATCCAAAATTACATTTATTTTATTGGTATTTTTTTTTATTTTGATACGAATTTAGATTATTTCATAGGTATTTTGTATACATATTTTTATACTCATTTACATTATCTAATCTGTGATTTTGTATATATATTTTATGCAAATTTATTTGATGTGCATTTTTGTACATATTTTCATAGAAATTGCGTTATTTATGTGTTTTTGTATATGTATTTTCATTCAAATCTATATTATTTCATATGTATTTTGTTTATTTATTTCAATACGAATTTACATGATTATATGTGTATTTTGTACATCTATTTTATAGGTATTTACATTATTTAATGTGTATTTTGTATATATTTTATACAAATTTACGTTGTTATATGTATATATTTACAAATTTACTATTTTATGTATTTTCATATATATTTATTCAAAAATTTTTTTATTTTGTGTGTATTTTGTGTATCTATTTTCATACAAATTTAATTACTTTTGTGTATTTTTGTATATAGTTTTATATAAATTTACGTTATTTTATGTGTATTTTGTATATTTATATTAATACAAATACACATTTTTTTATTGGTATTTTGTTTATTAATTTTGATACGATTTTACCTAATTTTATGTGTATTTTGTATATTTATTTTTATACGTATTTAAATTATTTTATGTGTATTTTGTATATAGTTTTATAGAAATCTACGTTATTTTATGTGTATTCGTATATATATTTTACAAATACACATTGTTTTATTGATATTGTTTTATCTATTTCAACAGAATTTACCTTATTGTATGTGTATTTTGTATATATTTTATACAAATTTACATTTTTATGTGTATTTTGTATATTTATAAAAAAAATGCGTTATTTTAGGGGTATTTTGCATCTTTATTTTCATACAAATTTACATTATTTTATTAACATTCTGTGTATTTTTTTATACGATTTTACATTATTCTATTTGTGTTTTGTATATATATATATATATTTTTTAAACATATTTACATTATTTAATGAGTATTTTGTATATATATTTTATAAATATTTACGTTAATTTAAGTGTATTTGTTTATATATTTTCATTCAAATTTACATTATTTTATGTGTATTTTGTATATGTATTTCAGTACAGATTAACCTAATTTTTTGTGTATTTTGTATATTTATTTTCATACAAATTTAATTTATTTTTGTGTATTTTTATATATAGTTTTATACAAATTTACGTTATTTTATGTGTATTTTATATATGTATTTTCATACAAATACACATTCTCTTATTGATATTTTCCTTATTTATTTTGTCACGAATTTACATTATTTAATGTAAACTCGGTGGCTGAGTCGTCAAAGTAACGGCCTCGTGTTCAGGAGGACGCGAGTTCAATCTCCTGGGATTTTTCAGCCGCCGAGTGGCTTAAAACAACCCACAGAAGACCACCCATCAACCCGGACTCTAGATTCTAGGATCAAAGATGAGCTCTGGGGGCAGCATGAGCCAATGCAAGATGGCGCCACTATAAACACGCCTGCGCCAGAACGGGCTGGGCTGACCATCAGGACCTACCGAAGAAACATGGACCGACCATCAGGATCCACCGGGAAGAAGCCTACCGGCAATAGTTTGCAATGTAAAAAAAAAAAAAAAAAAAAAATATATATATATATATATTTTTATACGTATTTACAACATTTCATGTGTATTTTGTATATATATTTCTATAGAAATCTACGTTATTTTATGTGTATTCGTATATATATTTTGAAACAAATCTACATTATTTTATGTGTATTTTGTATATATATTTCATTATAAATTTGCCTTATTTTAAGTTTATTTTTATATCTATTTACATTCAAATTCAAATCATTTTATGTGTATATATTTATTTGTATTTACGTTATTTTATGTGTTTTTTCTGTATATATTTTTCATTCAAAAATTACATTATTTTATCGGTATTTTGTTCATTTATTTCTGATACGAATTTAGATTATTTCATGTATTTTCTATACATATACATATAGAGTAAATTTCTTGAAAATATATATTCAAAATACCTATAAATTATGTAAATAAGTATAAAAATATATATCAAATACCTAGAAAATTAAAATTGTATCAAAATAAATAAATAAAAAATTCCGATAAAAGAACGTAAATTGAATTAAAATAAATAAACAAATACCAATAAAAGAATGTGTATTTGGATAAATATAAAATAAATAATATAAATAAACATAAAATAAGGTAGATTTGTAATAAATATAAAATACTATAAAATAATGTAAATATATATGAAATATTATAAATACACATAAAATACCATGAATTTGTATAAAATATATATTCAAAATAAATATTAAATAAAATATAAAATATATATACATATATAAATAACAATTGTATCAATATAAATCAACAAAACACCAATAAATAATATATATTTGAATGAAAATAAATTTACAAAATACACATAACATAACTAAAATTTGTATTAAAATATATACAAATATACATAGAAATAATATGAAAATAGATATACAAAATACACATAAAACTAGGTAAATTTCTTTGAATGTATATACAAAATACCCATAAAATATTGTAATTTGTGTCAAATATATACATAAAATAACGTAAATTTGTTAAAAATATATAAAATACATAGAATAGTAATTCTTGATCAAAATGAATAGGCAGAATATCAATAAAATAATGTAAGTTTGTATGAAAATAAAGATGCAAAATACAAAAATAAAGAATATGTTTATAAAATACAGATACAAAATACACATCGAATAATTAAATATGTATTAAAATTAATATACAAAATGCATATATAAGGTAAATTTGTATTGAAAAATATGCAACATACGTTTACTCATACAAATTTATATAATTTCAGTGGTATTTTGTTTATTTATTTTGATACAGATTACATGATTATATGTGTATTTTGTACATATTTTTTATACGTACTTACATTATTTAATGTGTATTTTGTTTATATATTTTCATTCAAATTTATGTTATTATATGTGTATTTGTATAAATATTTTGATACAAATTTACTCTATTTCATGTATTTTGTATATACATTTCAATTCAAATTTAGCTTATTTTATGTGTATTTTGTATATCTATTTTCATACAAATTTAATTACTTGTGTATTTTTGTATATAGTTTTATATAAATTTACGTTATTTTATGTGTATTTTGTATATTTATATTCATACAAATACACATTCTTTATTGGTATTTTGTTTATTTATATTGATACGAATTTACATTATTTTATGATATATATTTTATCAAATTTACATTATTTTATGTGTATTTGTTTATATATTTTCATACATATTTACATTATTTTATGTGTTTTGTATATATATTTTCTACGTATTTAAATTATTTTATGTGTATTTTGTATATACATTTTCATAAAAAATTACGTTATTTTATTGTGTGTATAATAATATATTTTGATACAAATTTTATACAAATTCTTGGAATTTAAGTTGAATTTGTATATATATTTTCATACAAATTTATATTATGGTATGTGTATTTTTCATATATTTCATTACAAATTTACCTTATTTTATGTTTATTTTGTATATTTATTTCATTCAATTTTAAATTATTTTATGTATATTTGTATTTGTATTTAGGTTATTTTATGTGTATTTTGTATATATATTTTCATCCAAAATTACATTATTTTATTAATATTTCTTAATTTAATTTGATACGAATTTAGATTATTTCATAGGTATTTTGTATACATATTTTATACTCATTTACATTATCTAATGTGTGTTTTGTATATATATTTTTATGCAATCTTATCTAATGTTCATTTTTGTACATATATTTTTATAGAAATTTGCGTTATTTTATGTATATAGTTTTATATAAATTTACGTTATTTTAGGTATATTTATACAAATACACATTCTTTTATTGGTATATTGTTTATTTACATTTATACGAATTTACATTATTTTATGTGTATTTTGTATACATTTTTTTATACGTATTTACTTAATTTTATATGTATTTTGTATATGTATTTTTTTAGAAATCTACGTTATTTTGTGTATTCGTATATATATTTTGAAACCAATTTACATTATTTTATATGTATTTTGCCTATCTATTTCAATACAAATTTACCTTATTGTATGTGCATTTTGTATATTTATTTTAATACAAATTGAAATATTTTATGTCATTTTGGTATCAATAATTTTATAAAAATGCGTTATTTTATAGGTATTTTGCATCTTAATTTTCATTTTATATGTACTTTGTATATATATTTTATACGCTTTTACAATAATTAATAATTATTTTGAATATAAATTTTAATACAGATTCATCGTATTTTATGTTAATTTTTATATATAATTACATATAAATTAAAATTATTTTATGTGTATTTTGTACATATATATAATTACAAATTTACATTATTTTATGTTTATTTTGTATGTTTATTTAGTATATTTATATTTATCCAAATACACATTCTTTGTTGGTATTTTGTTTATTTATTTTAATTGAATTTACATTATTTTATGTATTTAGTATACATTTTTTTATAAGTATTAACTTAATTTAAATTTTATTTATTATATAATATTTTATAGAAATCTACGTTTTTTTTATTTGTATTCGTATATATATTTTGAAACAAACTTACATTGTTTTATATGTATTTTTGCATATCTCTTTCAATACAAATTTACCTTATTGTATGTGCATTTTGTATATTTATCTTAATACAAATTTAAATATATTATGTGTATTTTGGTATATATATTTTTATAAGAAATGCGCTATTTTATGGGAATTTTGCATTTTTATTTTCAAACAAATTTACATTATTTTATTAATATTCGGTGTATTTATTTTGATACGATGTTACATTATTCTATTTGTTTTTTGTATATACTTTTTTATACATATTTACATTATTTAATGTGTATCTTGCATATATATTTTATACAAATTTATTATCTATTATCTATTTTCATACAAATACACATTCTTTCATGATATTTTGTTTATTTATTTTCACGAATTTACATTATTTGATATGTATTTTGTATATATATTTTATACGTATTTACATAATTTGATATGTATTTTGTATATATATTTCTATAGAAATCTACTTTATTTTATGTATTCGTATATATATTTTGAAAAAATTTACATTTTTTATATGTATTTTGAATATCTCTTTCAATACAAATTTACCTTACTGTATATGCATTTTGTATATTTATTTCAATACAAATTTAAATATTTTATATGTATTTTGGTAAATATATTTTATAAAAATGCGATAATTTTTGGGAATTTTGCATCTTTATTTTCATACAAATTTACATTATTTTATTGATATTCTGTGTATTTATTTTGATACGATTTTACATTATTGTATTTGTTTTTTGTATATTTTTTTTTATTCACATTTACATTATTTAATGTGTATCTTGCATATATATTTTATACAAATTTACGTTATTTTAAGTGTATTTGTTTATATATTTTCATTCAAATTTACATTATTTGATGTGCATTTTGTATATGTATTTCAATACAAATTTACCTAATTTTATGTGTATTTTGTATATTTCTTTTCAAACGAATTATAATTATTTTTGTGTATTTTTGTATATAGTTTTATACAAATTTAGGTTATTTTATGTACGCATTTACATTATTTAGAGTGTGTTTTGTATATATATTTTTTTGCAAATTTACTTTATTTTATGTGCATTTTTGTACATATATTTTTATAGAAATTTGCGTTATTTGTATATGTTTTCTCATACAAATTTACATTATTTTATTGCTATTTTGTTTATTTATTTTGATACGAGTTACATGATTATTTGTGTATTTTGTACATATTTTTTATAGGAATTTACATTACTTAATGTGTATTTTGTTTATATATTTTTAAACAAATCTACGTTATTATATGTATTTGTATAAATATTTTGATACAGATTTACATTATTTTATGTATTTTGTATGTACATTTCAATTCAAATTTAGCTCATTTTAGCTGTATTTTGAATATATATTTTACAAATTTAATTATTTTTATATATTTTACGATATTTTATGTATATATATATATATATATATATATATATATATATATATATATATATATATATATATATATATATATATATATATACATATATATATATATATATATATATATATATATCTATATATATATATATATATATATATACACATATATTCTTTTACTGGTATTTTGTTTATTTATTTTGATACGATTTTATGTATTTTTGTATTCATTTTTATACGTATTTACTTCATTTTATGTGTATATATTTTATAGATCTACGTTATTTTATGTGTATTCGTATATATATTTTGAAACAAATTTACATTGTTTTATATATATTTTGCATATCTATTTCAATACAAATTTACCTTATAGTATGTGCATTTTTATATTTATTTTAATACAAATTTTAATATTTGATGTGTATTTTGGTATATATATTTTTATAAAAAATGCGTTATTTTATGGCTATTTTGCATCTTTATTTTCATACAAATTTACATTATTTTATTAATATTCTGTGTATTTATTGTTGATACGATTTTACATTATTCTATTTGTGTTTTGTATATATTTTTTTATACATATTTACATTATTTAATGTGTATTTTGTATATATATTTGATACAAATTTACGTTATTTTAAGTGTACATGTTTATATATTTTCATTCAAATTTCCATTATTTTATGTGTATTTTGTATATGTATTTCAATACAAATTTACCTAATTTTATGTGTATTTTGTATATTTATTTTCATACAAATTTAAATTATTTTTGTGTATTTTTGAATATAGTTTTATACAAACTTAGGTTATTTTATGAGTATTTTGTATATCTATTTTCATACAAATACACATTCTTTTATTGATATTTTGTTTATTTATTTTGACGAGAATTTAAATTATTTAATGTGTATTTTGTATATATATATATATTTTTATACGTATTTACATAATTTCATGTGTATTTTGTATATATATTCCTATAGAAATGTACGTTATTTTATGTGTATTCGTATATATATTTTTAAACAAATTTACACTTTTATGTGCATTTTGTATAATTTTTCAATACAAATTTACCTTATTGTACGTTCATTTTGTATATTAATTTTAATACACATTTAATTATTCTATGTGTTTTTTTGTATAAGTATTTTTAAAAAAATATGCTTTATTTTATGGGTATTTTGCATCTTTATTTTCATACAAAATTACATTATTTTATTGATATTATGTGTATTTATTTTGATACGATTTTACATTATTCTATTTATATTTTGTATATCTATTTTATACAAATGTACGTTATTTTATGTGTATTTTGTACATGTATTTAAATACATATTTAACTAATTATATGTGTATTTTGTATATCTATTTTCATACAAATTGAAATTTATTTTTTTGTTTTTTTGTATATATTTTTATTCAAATTTTCGTAATTTTATGTGTATTTTGTATATTTATTTTCCTACAAATATACGTTCTTTTCTCGGAATTTTGTTTATTTCTTTTGATACGAATTTAATTTTTTTAGGTGTATTTGATATATATATATTTTTATAATTATTTACATAATTTTATATGTTTTTTGAATATATATTATCATAGAAATTTTCTCTATATGTTTATACAAAAAAAAACAAAAATAATTTAAATTTGCATGAAAATAAATATACAAAATACACTTAAAATTAGGTAAGTTAGTATTTAAATACATATACAAAATACACTTAAAATAATGTAAATTTGAATGAAATTAAATAAACAAATACACTTAAAATAACGTTAATTTGTATAAAATATATATAAAAAATACACATTAAATAATGAAAATATGTATAAAAAAATATATACCAAACACAAATAGTATAATATAAAATCGTATCAAAATATATACACAGAATATTAATAAAATAATGTACATTTGTATGAAAACTAAGATGCAAAATACCTATAAAATATCGCATTTTTTATAAAATTATATATACCAAAATACACATAAAATATTTGAATTTGTACTAAAATAAATATACAAAATGCAAACACAATAAGGTAAATTTAAATTTAAAATATTTTTGTGTATTTTTGTATATAGTTTGATACAAATTTAGGTTATTTTATGTGTATTTTGTATATCTATTTTCATACAAATACACATTCTTTTATTGATATTTTGTTTATTTATTTTGACGCAAATTTACATTATTTAATGTGTATTTTGTATATATATTTTTATACGTATTTACATCATTTCATGTGTATTTTGTATAGTTTTAAACAAATTTATATTATTTAATGTGTATTTTGTATATATATATTTATACAAATACACATTCTTTTATTGGTATTTTGTTTATTTATTTTGATACTAATTTACATTATTTTATGTGTATTTTGTATACATTTTTTATACGTATTTACTTAATTTTATGTATTTTGTATATATATTTTATAGAAATCTACCTTATTTCATGTGTATTCGTATATATATTTTGAAACAAATTTACATTGTTTATATGTATTTTGCATATCTATTTTGTGTATTCTGTATTTATTTTGTTACATAGAATAATGTAAAATCGTATCAAAATAAGTACACAGAATATCAATAAAATAATTTAAATTTGTATGAAAATAAAGATGCAAAATACCCATAAGATAAAGCATATTTTTTTTTAAAATACATATACAAAAATACACATAGAATAATTAAATTTGTATTAAAATTAATATACAAAATGCACACATACAATAAGGTAAATTTGTATTGAAAAAAAAACGCACAATACAAATAAAGCATTGTAAATTTGTTTCAAAATATATATACGAATACACATAAAATAACGTAGATTTCTATAAAAATATATATACAAAATACACATGAAATTATGTAAATACGTATAAAAATATATATATAAAATACATATTAAGTAATGTAAATTCGTGTCAAAATAAATAAACAAAATATCATGAAAAGGATGTGTATTTGAATGAAAATAAATAATAGATAATAAATTTGTATGAAATATATATGCAAGATATACATTAAATAATGTAAATATGTATAAAAAAATATATATACAAAAAACAAATAGAATAATGTAAGATCGTATCAAAATAAATACACCGAATATTAATAAAATAATGTAAATTTGTTTGAAAATAAAGATGCAAAATTCCCATCAAATAGCGCATTTCTTATAAAAATATATATACCAAAATACACATAAAATATTTAAATTTGTATTGAAATAAATATACAAAATGCACATACAATAAGGTAAACTTGTATTGAAAGAGATATGCAAAATACATATAAACAATGTAAATTTGTTTCAAAATATATATACGAATACACATAAAATAACGTATATATCTATAAAAATATATATACAAAATACACATAAAATTAGGTAAATACGTATAAAAAAATGTAAACAAAATACACATAAAATAATATAAATTCGAAACAAAATAAATAAACAAAATACCAATAAAAGAATGTGTATTTGTATAAATGTAAATGTACAAAATACACATACAAAATAAACATAAAATAAGGTAAATTTTTAATGAAATATATGTACAAAATACACATAAAATAATGTAAATTTATATGAAAATATATATACAAATACACATAAAATACCATGAATTTATAAAATTATATATTCAAAATAAATATTAAATAATGTAAATGCGTATAAAAATATATATAAAAAGTACATATAAAATAATGTAAATTCGTATTAATATAATTCAACAAAATACCAATAAAATAATATATATTTGAATGAAAATAGATTTACAAAATACACATAACATAACTAAAATTTGTATTGAAATATATACAAAAATACACAAAAATAATTTGAGTTTGTATGAAAATAGATATTCAAAATACACATAAAACTAGGTAAATTTCTTTTGAAATATATATACAAAATACCCATAAAATATTGTAAATTTGTGTCTAAATATATAAACAAATACACATAAAATAACGTAAATTTGTTTGAAAAATATATACAAAATACACATAGAATAATGTCAAATCGTATCAAAATGAATGAGCAGAATATCAATAAAATAACGTAAATGTGTATGAAAATAAAGATGCAAAATACCCATAAAATAAAGCATATTTTTAAAAAAATACATACACAAAAATTCACATAGAATAATTAAATTTATATTAAAATTAATATACAAAATGCATATACAGTAAGGTAAATTTGTATTGAAAAAATATGCAAAATAGACATAAAAGCGTAAATTTGTTTAAAAATCTATATACGAATACATATAATATAACGTAGATTTCTATAGAAATATATATACAAAATACACATGAAATGATGTAAATACGTATAAAAATATATATACAAAATACACATTAAATAATTTAAATTCTCGTCAAAATAAATAAACAAAATATCAATAAAAGAATGTGTATTTGTATGAAAATAGATATACAAAATACTCATAAAATAACCTAAGTTTGTATAAAACTATATACAAAAATACACCAAAATAATTTAAATTTGTATGAAAATAAATATTCAAAATACACATAAAATTATTTTGTATATCTATTTTATACAAATGTACGTTATTTTATGTGAATTTGTTTTCATTTCATACAAATTTACATTATTTTATGTGTATTTTGTACATGTAATTAAATACAAATTTAACAAATTATAGTTGTATTTTGTATATCTATTTTCATACAAACTGAAATTTATTTTTTTTGTTTTTTTGTATATATTTTCATTCAAATTTTCGTAATCTTATAAAAATATATATACCAAAATACACATAAAAATTTTTAATTTGCATTGAAATAAATATACAAAATGCACATACAATAAGGTAAATTTGTATTGAAACATATATGCAAAAATACATATAAAACAATGTAAATTTGTTTCAAAATATATATACGAATACAAATAAAAAAACGTAGATTTCTATAAATATATATATACAAAATACACATAAAATTAAGTAAATACGTATAAAAAAATGTATACAAAATACACATAAAATAATGTAAATTCGAATTAAAATAAATAAACAAAATACCAATAAAAGAATGTGTATTTGGATAAATATAAATATACAAAATACACATACAAAATAAACATAAAATAAGGTAGATTTGTAATAAAATATATGTACAAAATACACATAAAATAATGTAAATTTATATGAAAATTTATATACAAATACACATAAAATACCATGAATTTGTATAAAAATATATATTCAAAATAAATATTAAATAATGGAAAAGCGTATAAAAATATATATACAAAGTACATATAAAATAATGTAAATTCGTATCAATATAAATCAACAAAACACCAATAAAATAATATATATTTGAATGAAAATAAATTTACAAAATACACATAATATAACTAAAATTTGTATTAAAATATATACAAAAATACATAGAAATAATTTGAGTTTGTATGAAAATAGATATGCAAAATACATATAAAACTAGGTAAATTTCTTTTGAAATGTATATACAAAATACCCATAAAATATTGTAAATTTGTGTCAAAATATATAAACAAATACACATAAAATAACGTAAATTTGTATGAAAAATATATACAAAATACACATAGAATAATGTCAATTCCTATCAAAATGAATGAGCAGAATATCAATAAAATAATGTAAATTTGTATGAAAATAAAGATGGAAAATACCCAAAAAATAAAGAATATGTTTATAAAAATACAGATACAAAAATACACATCGAATAATTAAATTTGTATTAAAATTAATATACAAAATGCGTATATAATAAGGTAAATTTGTATTGAAAAAATATGCAACATACACGTTTACTCATAGAAATTTATATTATTTTATTGGTTTTTTTTTTATTTATTTTGATACGAATTACATGATTATATGTGTATTTTGTACATATTTTTTTTATACGTATTTACATTATTTAATGTGTATTTTGTTTATATATTTTCATACAAATTTACGTTATTATATGTGTATTTGTATAAATATTTTGATACAAATTTACTTTATTTCATGTATTTTGTATATATTTCAATTCAAATTTAGCTTATTTCGTGTGTATTTTGTATATATTTTCATACAAATTTAATTACTTCTGTGTATTTTTGTATATAGTTTTATATAAATTTACGTTATTTTATGTGAATTTTGTATATCTATTTCAATACAAATTTACCTTATTGTATGTGTTTTTTGTATATTTATTTTAATACAAATTTAATTTTTTGATGTGTATTTTGGTATATATATTTTTATAAATAAAAATATGCGTTATTTTATGGGTATTTTGCTTCTTTATTTTCATACAAATTTACATTATTTTATTAATATTCTGTGTATTTATTTTGATACGATTTTACATTATTCTATTTGTGTTTTGTACATATTTTTTTATACAAATTTACGTTATTTTAAGTGTATTTGTTTATGTATTTTCATTCAAATTTACATTATTTTATGTGTATTTTGTGTATGTATTTCAATACAAATTTACCTAATTTTATGTGTATTTTGTACATTTATTTTCATACAAATTTAAAATAGTTTTGTGTATTTTTGTATAGAGTTTGATACAAATTTAGGTTATTTTATGTATATTTTGTATATCTATTTTCATACAAATACACATTCTTTTATTGATATTTTGTTTATTTATTTTGACGCGAATTTACATTATTTAATGTGTATTTTGTATATATATTTTTATACGTATTTACATCATTTCATATGTATTTTGTATAGTTTTAAACAAATTTATATTATTTAATGTGTATTTTGTATATATATATTTATACAAATACACATTCTTTTATTGGTTTTTTTTTTTTTTGATACTAATTTACATTATTTTATGTGTATTTTGTATACATTTTTTATACGTATTTACTTAATTTTATGTGTATTTTGCATATATATTTTTATAGAAATATACCTTATTTCATGTGTATTCGTATATATATTTTGAAACAAATTTACGTTGTTTATATGTATTTTGCATATCTATTTTTGTGTATTCTGTATTTATTTTTGTTATACATAGAATAATGTAAAATCGTATCAAAATAGGTACACAGAATATCAATAAAATAATTTAAATTTGTATGAAATAAAGATGCAAAATACCCATAAGATAAAGCATATTTTTTTTTTAAATTACATATACAAAAATACACATATAATAATTAAATTTGTATTAAAATTAATATACAAAATGCACACATACAATAAGGTAAATTTGTACGGAAAAAAAACGCAAAATACAAATAAAACTGTAAATTTGTTTCAAAATATATATACGAATACACATAAAATAACGTAGATTTCTATAGAAATATATATACAAAATACACATGAAATTATGTAAATACGTATAAAAATATATATATAAAATACATATTAAGTAATGTAAATTTGTGACAAAATAAATAAACAAAATATCATGAAAAGAATGTGTATTTGTATGAAAATAAATAATAGATAATAAATTTGTATGTAATATATATGCAAGATACACATTAAATAATGTAAATATGTATAAAAAAAATATATACAAAAAACAAATAGAATAATGTAAAATCGTATCAAAATAAATACACCGAATATTAATAAAATAATGTAAATTTGTATGAAAATAAAGATGCAAAATTCCCATCAAATAGCGCATTTCTTATAAAAATATATATACCAAAATACACATAAAATATTTAAATTTGTAATGAAATAAATATACAAAATGCACATACAATAAGGTAAACTTCTGTTGAAAGAGATATGCAAAAATACATATAAAAAATTGTAAATTTGTTTCAAAATATATATACGAATACACATAAAATAACGTAGATTTCTATAAAAATATATATACAAAATACACATAAAATTAGGTAAATACGTATAAAAAATGTAAACAAAATACACATAAAATAATATAAATTCGAAAAAAAAAATAAACAAAATACCAATAAAAGAATGTGTATTTGTTCTGTGTTTTGTATATAGTTTTATACAAATTTACTATACAAATACAAATACAAATATACACATTAAATAATTTAAAATTGAATGAAATAAATATAAAAAATAAACATAAAATAAGGTAAATTTGTAATAAAATATGTAAGAATACACATGAAATAATATAAATTTGTATGAAAATATATATACAAATACACATAAAATAACATAAATTTGTATAAAATTTGTTTCAAAATATATACGAATACACACAATAAAATAACGTAAATTTCTATGAAAATGTATATATAAAATACACTTAAAATAATTTAAATACGTAGAAAAATATATATACAAAATACACATAAAATAATGTAAATTCGGAAAAAATTAAATACACGAAATTCCAATAAAAGAATGTATATTTGTAGGAAAATATATATACAAAAAACAAATAAAATAACTAAAATTTGTAAAAAAATATATACAAAAATACACAAAAAAAATTTAAGTTTGTTTGAAAATAGATATGCAAAATACACATAACTTTAGGCCAATTTGTATTTTGTATATCTATTTTTATACGTATTTACTTAATTTTTATGTATTTTGTATATATATTTTTATAGAAATCTACGTTATTTTAAGTGTATTCGTATATATATTTTGAAACAAATTTACATTGTTTTATATGTATTTTTGCATATCTCTTTCAATACAAGTTTACCTTATTGTATGTGCATTTTGTATATTTACTTCAATACAAATTTTAATATTTTATGTTTATTTTGGTATATATATTTTTATAAGAAATGCGCTATTTGATAGGAATTTTGCATCTTTATTTTCACACAAATTTACATTATTTTATTAATATTCGGTGTATTTATTTTGATACGATTTCAAATTATTCTATTTGTTTTTTGTATATATATTTTTTATACATATTTACATTATTTAATGTGTATCTTGCATATATATTTCATACAAATTTATTATCTATTATTTATTTTCATACAAATACACATTCTTTTCATGATATTTTGTTTATTTATTTTGACACGAATATACCTAGATATATATTTTGTATATATATTTTTATACGTATTTACATAATTTCATGTGTATTTTGTATATATATTTCTATAGAAATCTACGTTATTTTATGTGTATTCGTATATATATTTTGAAACAAATTTACTTTGTTTTATATGTATTTTTGAATATATCTTTCAATACATATTTACCTTACTGTATATGCATTTTGTATATTTATTTCAATACAAATTTAAATATTTTATGTGTATTTTGGTATATATATTTAAAAAAAAATGCGCTATTTTATGGGAATTTTGCATCTTTCTTTTCATACAAATTTACATTATTTTATTGATATTCTGTCTATTTACATTGATAGGATTTTACATTATTCTATTTCTTTTTTGTATATATTTTTGTATACACATTTACATTACTTAATGTGTATCTTGCATATATATTTTATACAAATTTACGTTATTTTAAGTGTATTTGTTTATATATTTTCATTCAAATTTACATTATTCTATGTGTATTTTGTATATATATTTCAATACAAATTTACCTAATTTTATGTGTATTTTGTATATTTCTTTTCATACAAATTTTAAATATTTTTGTGTATTTTTGTATATAGTTTTATACAAATTTAGGTTATTTTATGTACACATTTACTTTATTTAATGTGTGTTTTGTATATATATTTTTATGCAAATTTACTTTATTTTATGTGCATTTTTGTACATATATTTTTTTTGAAATTTGCGTTAATTTATGTGTATTTGAATATGTTTTCTCATACAAATTTACATTATTTTATTGCTATTTTGTTTATTTATTTTGATACGAATGAAAATAGATATACAAAATATACATAAAATAAACTAAATTTGTATTGAAATATATATACAAAATACATAAAATAATGTAAATTTGTATCAAAATAAATAAACAAAATACCAATAAAAGAATGTGTATTTGCATAAATATAAATATACAAAATACACATAAAATAACGTAAATTTGTATAAAACTATACAAAAATACACAGAAGTTATTAAATTCGTATGAAAATAGATATACAAAATACAGATAAAATAAGCTAAATTTGAATTGAAATGTATATACAAAATACATAAAATAATGTAAATTTGTATCAAAATATTTATAAAAATACATATAATAACGTAAATTTGTTTAAAAATATATAAACAAAATACACATTAAGTAATGTAAATACGTATAAAAAATATGTACAAAATACACATATAATCATGTAATTCGTATCAAACTAAATAAACAAAATATCAATAAAATAATGTAAATATGTATGAGAAAACATATACAAATACATATAAAATAACGCTAATTTCCATAAAAATATATGTCCAAAAATGAACGTAAAATAAAGTAACTTTGGATAAAAATATATACAAAACACACATTAAATAATGTAAATGCGTACATAAAATAACCTAAATTTGTATAAAGCTATATACAAAAATACCTAAAAATAATTTAAATTTGTATGAAAAGAAATATACAAAATACACATAAAATTAGGTTAATTTCCATTGAAATACATATGCAAAATACATATAAAATAATGTAAATTTGAAAGAAAATGTATAAACAAATGCACATATAATAACGTAAATTTGTATGAAATATATATTCAAAATACACATTAAATAATGTAAATATGTATAAAAAAATATATACAAAACACAAATAGTATAATGTAAAACCGTATCAAAATATATACACAGAATATTAATAAAATAATGTAAATTTGTATGAAAATTAAGATGCAAAATACCTATAAAATAACGCATTTTTTATAAAATTATTGATACCAAAATACACATAAAATATTTGAATTTCTATTAAAATAAATATACAAAATGCACATACAATAAGGTTAATTTGTATTAAAATAGATATGCAAAATACATATAAAATAATGTAAATTTGTTTCAAAATATATATACGAATACACATAAAATAACGTAGATTTCTATAAAAATACATATACAAAATACACATAATATTAAGTAAATACGTATAAAAAATGTATACAAAATACACATAAAATAAAGTAAATTCGTATAAATGTAAATAAACAATATACCAATAAAAGAATGTGTATTTGTATAAATATAAATATACAAAATGCACATAAAATAACGTAAATTTATATAAATCTATATACATAAAATAACGCAAATTTCTATAAAAATATATGTACAAAAATGAACATAAAATAAATTTGCATAAAAATATATATACAAAACACACTTTAGATAATGTAAATGAGTATAAAAATATGTATACAAAATACCTATGAAATAATCTAAATTCGTATCGAATTAAATTAAGAAAATATCAATAAAATAATGTAATTTTGGATGAAAATATATATACAAAATACACATAAAATAACCTAAATACAAATACAAATATACACATAAAATAATTTAAAATTGAATGAAATAAATATACAAAATAAACATAAAATAAGGTAAATTTGTAATGAAATATATGAAAAAATACACATAAAATAATATAAGTTTGTATGAAAATATATATACAATACACATTAAATAACATGAATTTGTATAAAATTTGTATCAAAATATATACTTATACACACAATAAAATAACGTAATTTTTTTATGAAAATGTATATACAAAATACACATAAAATAATTTAAATACGTAGAAAAATATATATACAAAAAACACATAAAATAATGTAAATATGTATGAAAATATATAAACAAATACACATAAAATAATGTAAATTTGGATAAAATATATATACAAAATGAACATTAAATAATGTAAATATGTATAAAAAAATATACAAAATACACATAGAATAATGTTAAATCGTATCAAAATAAATAAAGAGAATATCAATAAAATAATGTAAATTTGTATGAAAATAAAGATGCAAAATATCCATATAATAACGCATATTTGCATAAAAATATATATACAAAAATACATATAAAATAGTTAAGTTTGTATTAAAATAAATATACAAAATGCACGTACAATAAAGTAAATTGGTATTGAAATAGATATGCAAAATACACATCAATAATGTAAATTTGAATCAAAATATATATACGAATACTCATAAAATAGAGTAAATTTCTATGAAAATATACATACAAAATAGATATACAAAATACACATATAACTAGTTAAATTTGTATTTAAATACATGTACAAAAAACACATAAAATAATGTAGATTTGTATGAAATGAAAACAAATACATTTTATATAAAATATATATACAAAATACACATAGAATAATGTAAAATCATATCAAAATAAATACACAGAATATCAATAAAATAATGTAAATTTGTATGAAAATAAAGATGCAAAATACCCATAAAATGAAGCATATTTTCATAAAAATACATATACAAAAATACACATAGATTAATCAAATTTGTATTAAAATTAATATACAAAATGCACATACAATAAGGTAAATTTGTATTGAAAAAATATGCAAAATACACATAAAATAATGTAAAATTTGTTTCAAAATATATATACGAATACACATAAAATTACACAGATTTCTATAGAAATATATATACAAAATACACTTGAAATAATGAAAATACGTATAAAAATATATATAAAAAATACACATTAAATAATGTTAATTCGTGTCAAAATAAATAAACAAAATATCATGAAAAGAATGTGTATTTGTATGAAAATAGATATACAAAATACACATAAAATAACCTAAATTTGTATAAAGCTATATAGAAAAATACACAAAAATAATTTAAACTTGTATGAAAATAAATATACAAAAAACATATAAAATAGGTAAATTTGTATTGAAATACATATACAAAATACACATAAAATAATGTAAATTTGAATGAAAATATATAAACATATAGACTTAAAATAACGTAAATTTGTATCAAATATATATACAAAAAAAACATTAAATAATGTAAATATGTATAAAAAATATATACAAAACACAAATAAAATAATGTAAAATCGTATCAAAATAAATACAGAAAATATTAATAAAATAATGTAAATTTGTATGAAAATTAAGATGCAAAATACCCATAAAATAACGCATTTTTTATAAAAATATATATACGAAAAAACATAAAATATTTGATTTTGTATTAAAATAAATAGATATACAAAATACACATAAAATAAGCTAAATTTGAATTGAAATATATATACAAAATACATAAAATAATGTAAATTTGTATCAAAATACCTATACAAATACACATATAATAACGTAAATTTGTATAAAATATATAAACAAAATACACATTAAATAATGTAAATACGTATAAAAAAATGTAAAAAATACACAAATAATCATGTAACTCGTATCAAAATAAATAGACAAAATACCAATAAAATAATGTAAATTTCTATGAGAAAACATATACAAAATACACATAAATAACGCAAATATCAATAAAAATATATATATAATATAATATATTTTTATACATATTTAAAATATTTAATGTATATTTTGTATATATATATTTTATCCAAATTTACGTGATTTTATATGTATTTGTTTATATATTTTCATACAAATTTACATTATTTTATATGAGTTTTGTATATGTATTTCAATACAAATTTGCCTAACTTTATGTGTATTTTGCATATCTATTTTCAAACAAATTTAAATTATTTTTGTGTATATTTGTATATATTTTTATACAAATTTTAGTTATTTTATTTGTTTTTTGTATATATATTTTCCTACAAATATACATTCTTTTATTGGAATTTTGTGTATTTAATTTTTTACGAATTTATATTATTTTATGTGTATTTTGTATATATATTTTTCTACGTATTTAAACTATTTTATGTGTATTTTATATATACATTTTCATAAAATGTTACGTTATTTTATTGTGTGTATTCGTATATATTTTGAAACATTTTATACAAATTCATGTTATTTTATGTGTATTTGTATATATATTTTCATACAAATTTATATTATTTTATGTGTATTCTTACATATATTTTATTACAAATTTACCTTATTTTATGTTTATTTTGTATATTTATTTCATTCAATTTTAAATTATTTAATGTGTATATTTGTATTTGTATTTAGGTTATTTTATGCGTGTTTTCTATATATATTTTCATCCAAAATTATATTATTTTATTGGTATTTTCTTTATTTAACTCGATACGAATTTAGATTTTTTCATAGGTATTTTGAATACATATGTTTATACTCATTTACATTATCTAATGTGTGTTTTGTATATATTTTTTTATGGAAACTAATTTTATGTGCATTTTTGTACATATATTTTTATAGAAACTTAAAACGTTATTTTATGTGTATTTTGTATATGTTTTCTCATACAAATTTACATTATTTAATTAGTTTTTTGTTTATTTATTTTGACTTGATTATTGGTGTATTTTGTAAATATTTTTTTATACGTATTTACATTACTTAATGAGTATTTTTTTTATATATTTTTTACAAATCTACGTTATTATATGTATTTGTTAAAATATTTTGAAACGATTTTACTTTATTTTATGTATTTTGTATATATATTTCAATTCAAATTTAGCTTATTTTGTGTATTTTGTATATCTATTTTCATACAAATTTAATTACTTCTGTGTATTTTTGTATATAGTTTTATACAAATTTACGTTATTTTATGTGCATTTTGTATATTTATATTTATACTAATACACATTCTCTTATTGGTATTTTGTTTATTTATATTTATACGAATTTACATTATTTTATGTGAATTTTGTATATATTTTTGATTCGTATTTACTTAATTTTATTTGTATTTTGTATATATATATATTTATAGAAATCTACGTTATTTTATGTGTATTCGTATATATATTTTGAAACAAATTTACATTGTTTTATATGTGTTTTGCATATCTATTTCAATACAAATTTACCTTATTGTATGTGCATTTTGTATATTTATTTTAATACAAATTCAAATATTTTATGTGTATTTTGGTATATATAATTTTATAAAAAATGCGTTATTTTATAGGTATTTTGCATCTTAGTTTTCATACAAATGTACGTTATTTTATTAATATTCTGTGTATATATTTTGATACGATTTTATATTATTCAATTTGTGTTTTGTATATATTTTTTTATACATATTTTAATTATTTAATGTGTATTTTTTATATATATTTTATACAAATTAACGTCATTTTAAGTGTATTTGTTTATATAATTTCATTCAAATTTACATTATTTTAAGTGTATTTTGTATATGTATTTCAATACAAATTTACCTAATTTTGTGTATTTTGGATATTTATTTTCATACAAATTTAAATTATTTTTGTGTTGTTTTGTATATACATATAGAGTAAATTTCTATGAAAATATATATTCAAAATACATATAAAATTATATAAATAAGTATAAAAATATATATCAAATACACCTAAAAAAATGAAAATTCGTATCAAAATAAATAAACAAAATTCCGATAAAAGAACGTATATTTGTAGGAAAATAAATATACAAAATACACATAAAATTACGAAAATTTGAATAAAAGTATATACAAAAAAACAAAAAAATAAATTTCAATTTGTATGAAAACAGATATACAAAATACACATATAATTAGTTAAATTTGTATTTAAATACATGTACAAAATACACATAAAATAATGTAAATTTGTATGAAATGAAAACAAATTCACATAAAATAACGTACATTTGTATAAAATAGATATACAAAATATACATAGAATAATGTAAAATCGTATCAAAATAAATACACAGAATATCAATAAAATAATGTAATTTTGTATGAAAATAAAGATGCAAAATACCCATAAAATAAAGCATATTTTTAAAAAAATACATATACAAGAATACACATAGAATAATTAAATTTGTATTAAAATTAATATACAAAATGCACGTACAATAAGGACATTTATATTGAAAAAATATACAAAATGCACATAAAACAATGTATATTTGTTTCAAAATATATATACGAATACACATAAAATAACGTATATTTCTATAGAAATATATATACAAAATACACATGAAATGACGTAATACGTATACAAATATATATACACAATACACATTAAATAATGTAAATTCGCATCAAAATAAATAAACAAAATATCAATAAAAGAATGTGTATTTGTATGAAAATAGATATACAAAATACACATAAAATATTGTAAATTTGTATAAAACTCTATTAAAAAAATACACAAAAATAATTTAAATTTGTATAAAAATATATATACAAAATACACATAAAACTAGTTAAATTTATATTGAAATAATGTAAATTTGAATGAAAATATATAAACAAATACGCTTAAAATAATGTAAATTTTTATGAAATATATATAGAAAATACACATTAAATAATGTAAATATGTATAAAAAAATATGTACAAAACTCAAATAGAATAATGTAAAATAGTATCAAAATAAATACACAGAATATTAATAAAATAATGTAAATTTGTATGAAAATAAAGATGCAAAATACCCATAAAACAACGCATTTTTTATGAAAATATATATACCAAAATACACATAAAATAAAATATTTAAATTTGTATTACAATAAATATACAAAATGCACATACAATAAGGTAAATTTGTATTAAAATAGATATGCAAAATACATATAAAACAATGTAAATTCGTTTCAAAATATATATACGAATACACATAAAATAACGTAGATTTCTATAAAAATATATATACAAAATACACATAAAATGAAGTAAATACGTAGAAGAAAATGTAAACAAAATACACATAAAATAATGTAAATTCGTATCAAATAAATAAACTAAATGCCAATAAAAGAATGTTTACTTGTATAAATATAAATATACAAAATACACATAAAATAACGTAAAATTGTATAAAACTATATACAAAAATAAACAAAAATAATTAAATTTGTATGAAAATAGATATTCAAAAGACACATAAAATAAGCTAAATTTGAATTGAAATAAATATAGAAAATACATAAAATAATGTAAATTTGTATCAAAATATATATTCAAATACACATATAATAACGTAAATTTGTATAAAAATATATAAACAAAATACACATTAAATAATGTAAATACGTATAAAAGATATGTACGTAATGTAAAAATTTATAAAATTAAAGATGCAAAATACCCATATAATAACTCATATTTAAAAAAAAAATATATACAAAAATACACATAAAATAATTGAATTTGTATTAAAATAAATATACAAAATACACATACAATAAGGTAGATTTTTATTGAAATAGATATGCAAAAAACACATAAAATAATGAAACTTTTTATCAAAATATATACGAATACACACAATAAAATTACGTAATTTTTTATGAAAATATATATACAAAATACACTTAAAATAATGTAAATACATAGAAAAATATATATATACAAAATACACATAAAATAATGTAAATTCGTATCAAAATAAATAAACAAAATTTCCTCTAAAAGAATGTATATTTGTAGGAAAATATATATACAAAATACAAATAAAATAACAAAAATTTGTATAAAAATATATACAAAAAAACACAAAAATAATTTAAATTTGTTTGAAAATAGATATGCAAAATACACATGAAATTAGGCAAATTTTTATTGAAATACATATACAAATGACACATAAAATAATGTAAATTTGTATGAAAATATATAAACAAATACTCATAAGATAACGTAAATTTCCATAAAATATATATACAAAATATACATTAAATAATGTAAATATGTCTAAAAATATATATACAAAATACACAGAATAACGTAAAATCGTATCAAAATAAATAAACAGACTATCAATAAAATAATGTAAATTTGTATGAAAATAAAGATGCAAAATACCCATATAATAACGCATATTTGTTTAAAAATATATATACAAAAATACACATAAAATAATTAAATCTGTATCAAAATAAATATACAAAAGGCACATACAATAAAGAAAATTTGTATTGAAATAGATATGCGATATACACATAAATAATGTAAATTTGTATCAAAATATATATACGAATACACATAAAATAGAGTAAATTTCTATGAAAATATATATTCAAAATACATATAAAATTATGTAAATAAGTATAAAAATATATATATCACATACATCTAAAATAATGAAAATTCGTATCAAAATAAATAAACAAAATTCCGATAAAAGAACGTATATTTGTAGGAAAATAAATATACAAAATACACATAAAATTACGATAATTTGAATAAAAATATATACTAAAATACACAAAACTAATTTCGATTTGTATGAAAATAGATATACATAATACACATATAATTAGTTAAATTTGCATTTAAATACAAGTACAAAATACACATGAAATAATGTAAATTTGTATGAAATGAAAACAAATTCACATAAAATAACGTTCATTTGTATGAAATATATATACAAAATATACATAGAATAATGTAAAATCGTATCAAAATAAATACACAGAATATCAATAAAATAAAGTGAATTTGTATGAAAATAAAGATACAAAATACTCATAAAATAAAGCATTTTTTTATGAAAATACATATACAAAAATACACATAGAATAATTAAATTTGTATTATTTTATATGTACTTTGTATATATATTTTTATACGCATTTACATTATTTAACATTTATTTTGAATATATAATTTTATACAAATTCATGGTATTTTATGTGTATTTGTATATATATTTTCATATAAATTTACATTATTTTATGTGTATTTTGTACATATATTTCATTACAAATTTACCTTATTTAATGTTTATTTTATATGTGTATTTTGTACATTTATATTTATACAAATACACATTCTTTTATTGGTATTTTGTTGATTTATTTTGATTCGAATTTACATTATTTGATGTGTATTTTGTTTACATTTTTTTATACGTATTTACTTAATTTTATGTGTATTTTCTATATATATTTTTATAGAAATCTACGTTGTTTTATGTGTATTCGTATATATATTTTGAAACAAATTTATATTGTTTTATATGTATTTTTGCATATCTCTTTCAATAGAAGTTTACCTTATTGTATGTGCATTTTGTATATTTATTTCAATACAAATTTAAATATTTTATGTGTATTTTGGTATTTATATTTTTATAAGAAATGCGCTATTTGATGGGAATTTTGCATCTTTATTTTCATTCAAATTTACATTATTTTATTAATATTCGGTGTATTTATTTTGATACGATTTTACATTATTCTATTTGTTTTTTGTATATATTTTTTTTATACATATTTACATTATTTAATGTGTATCTTGCATATATATTTCATACAAATTTATTATCTATTATTTATTTTCATACAAATACACATTCTTTTCATGATATTTTGTTTATATATTTTTATACGTATTTACATAATTTCATGTGTATTTTGTATATATATTTCTATAGAAATCTACGTTATTTTATGTGTATTCGTATATATATTTTGAAACAAATTTACATTGTTTTATATGTATTTTTGAATATCTCTTTCAATACAAATTTACCTTACTGTATATGCATTTTGTATATTTATTTCAATACAAATTTAAATATTTTATGTGTATTTTGGTATATATATTTTTAGAAAAAATGCGCTATTTTATGGGAATTTTGCATCTTTCTTTTCATACAAATTTACATTATTTTGTTGATATTCTCTGTATTTATTTTGATACGATTTTACATTATTCTATTTCTTTTTTGTATATATTTTTTTTATACACAATTACATTATTTAATGTGTATCTTGCATATATATTTTATACAAATTTACGTTATTTAAGTGTATTTGTTTATATATTTTCATTCAAATTTACATTATTTTATGTGTATTTTGTATATGTATTTCAATACAAATTTATCTAATTTTATGTGTATTTTGTATATTTCTCTTCATACAAATTTTATTTATTTTTGAGTATTTTTGTATATAGTTTTATACAAATTTAGGTTATTTTATGTACGCATTTACATTATTTAATGTGTGTTTTGTATATATATTTTAATGCAAATTTACTTTATTTTATGTGCATTTTTGTAAGTTTGTATTGAAATAGATATGCAAAATACATATAAAACAATGTAAATTTGTTTCAAAATATATATACGAATACACATAAAATAACGTAGATTTCTATAAAAATATATACAAAATACACATAAAATGAAATAAACACGTATAAAAAAATGAATACAAAATACACATAAAATAATGTAAAATCGTATCAAAAAAATAAACAAAATACCAATAAAAGAATGAGTATTTGTATAAATATAAATATACAAAATACACATAAAATATCGTAAATTTGTATAAAATAATATACAAAAATACACAGAAGTAATTAAATTTGTATGAAAATAGATATACAAAATACAGATAAAATAAGCTAAATTTGAATTGAAATGTATATAAAAAATACATAAAATAATGTAAATTTGTATCAAAATATTTATACAAATACATATGATAACGTAGATTTGTTTATAAATATATAAATAAAATACATATTAAGTAATGTAAATACGTATAAAAAATATGTACAAAATACATATATAATTATGTAATTCGTATCAAAATAAATAAACAAAATAGCAATAAAATAATGTAAATTTGTATGAGAAAACATATACAAATACACATAAAATAATGCAAATTTCTATAAAAATATATGTAAAAAAATGCACATAAAATAAAGTAAATTTGCATAAAAATATGTATCGAAAACACTTTAAATAATGTAAATGCGTACATAGAATAACCTAAATTTGTATAAAACTATATACAAAAATACACAAAAATAATTAAAATTTGTATGAAAAGAAATATACAAAATACACATAAAATTAGGTAAATTTGTATTGAAATACATATACAAAATACACATAAAATAATGTAAATTTGAATGAAAATATAAAATAACATAAATTTGTATAAAATATATATGCAAGATACACATTAAATAATGTAAATGTGTATAAAAAAATATATACAAAAAACAAATAGAATAATGTAAAATCGTATCAAAATAAATACACAGAATATCAAAAAAATAATGTAAATTTGTATAAAAATAAAGATGGAAAATTCCCATAAAATAGCGCATTTTTTATAAAAATATATATACCAAAATACACATAAAATATTTAAATTTGTATTGAAATAAATATACAAAATGCACATATAGTAAGGTAAATTTGTATTGAAAGAGATATTCAAAAATACATATAAAACAATGTAAATTTCTTTCAAAAGAAAACACATAAAATAACGTAGATTTCTATAAAAATATATATACAAAATACACATAAAATTAAGTAAATACGTATAAAAAATCTATACAAAATACACATAAAATAATGTAAATTCGAATCAAAATAAATAAAAACAAATAAAAGAATGCGTATTTGTATAAATATCAATATACAAAATACACATAAAATAACGTAAATTTGTATAAAACTATATACAAAAATACACAAAAGTAATTAAATTTGTATGAAAATAGATATAAAAATACACATAAAATAAACTAAATTTGAATAAATATATATATATATATATATATATATATATATATATATATATATATATATATATATATATATATATATATATATATATATATATATATATATATATATATATATATATATATATATATATATATATATATATATATATATATATATATATATATATATATATATATATATATATATATATATATATATATATATATATATATATATATATATACATAAAATGAAGTAAACACTTATAAAAAAATGTATACAAAATACATATAAAATAATGTAAATTCGTATCATAAATGAATAAACAAAATACTAATAAGAGAATGTGTATTTGTATAAATATAAATATACAAAATACACATAAAATAACGTAAATTTATATAAAACTATATACAAAAATCCACAGAAGTAATTAAATTTGTATGAAAATAGATATACAAAAAACATAATATAAGCTAAATTTGAATTGAAATATATATACAACCTACATAAAATAATGTAAATTTGTATCAAAATATTTATACAAATTTGTCTAGAAATATATAAACAAAATACACATTAAATAATGTAAATACGTATAAAAAAATAGGTACAAAATATACAAAAAATTATGTAATTCGTATCAAAATAGATAAACAAAATACCAATAAAATAATGTAAATTTGTATGGGAAAACATATACAAAATACACAAAAAAATAACGCAAATATCAATAACAATATATGTACAAAAATGCACATTAAATAAAGTAAATTTGCATAAAAAATAGATATAGAAAACACATATTAAATAATGTAAATGCGTATAAAAATATGTATACAAAATACCTATGAAATAATCCAAATTCGTATCGAATTAAATTAACAAAATACCAATAAAATAATGTGATTTTGGATGAAAATATATAGAGAAAATACACATAAAATAACCTAATTAAAATACAAATATACACATAAAATAATTTCAAATTGAATGAAATAAATATACAAAATAAACATAAAATAAGGTAAATTTGCAATGAAATATATGTAAAAATGCACATAAAATAATGTAAATTTGTATGAAAATATATTTACAAATACATATAAAATAGCATGAATTTGTATAAAATTTAGGTCAAATTATATACGAATACACACAATAAAATGATGTAAATTTTTATGAAAATAGATATACAAAATACACATAAAATAATGTAAATACGTAGAAAAATATATATACAAAATACACATAAAATAATGTAAATTCGTATCAAAATAAATAAACAAAATTCCAATGAAAGAATGTACATTTGTAGGAAAATATATATACAAAATACAAATAAAATAACTAAAATTTGTATAAAAATATATACAATAATACACAAAAATAGTTTAAATTTGTTTGAAAATAGATATGCAAAATACACATAAAATTAGGCAAATTTGTGTTGAAATACATATACAAAACACACAAAATAATGTAAATTCGTATGAAAATATATAAACAAATACACTTAAAATAACGTAAATTTGGATAAAATTTAAATACAAAATATACATTAAATAACTTAAATATGTATATTAAAATATATATACAAAATACACAGAATAATGTTAAATCGTATCAAAATAAATAAACAGAATATCAATAAAATAATGTAAATATGTATGAAAATAAAGATGCAAAATACCCATATCATAACGAATATTTGTATAAAAATATATATACAAAAATACATATAAAATAATTAAATTTGTATTAAAATAAATACACAAAATGCACATACAATAAAGAAACTTTGCATTGAAATAGATATGCGAAATACACATAAATAATGTAAATTTGTATCATAATATATATACGAATACACATAAAATAGAGTAAATTTCTATGAAAATATATATTCAAAATACATATAAAATTATGTAAATAAGTAAAAAAAATATATATATATATCAAATACACCTAAAATAATGAAAATTTGTATATTAATTTTAATACAAATTTAATTATTCTATGTGTATTTTTGTATATGTAATTTTATAAAAATATGCTTTAATTTATGGGTATTTTGCATCTTTATTTTCATACAAATTTACATTATTTTATTGATATTCTGTGTATTTATTTTGATACGATTTTACATTATTCTATGTATATTTTGTATATATATTTTATACAAATGTACGTTATTTTATGTGAATTTGTTTCCATTTCATACAAATTTACATCATCTTATGTGTATTTTGTACATGTATTTAAATACAAATTTAACTAATTATATGTGTATTTTGTATATCTATTTTCATAGAAATTGAAATTAATTTTGTGTATTTTTGTATATATTTTTATACAAATTTTCGTAATTTTATGTGTATTTTGTATATTTATTTTCCTAAATATATACGTTCTTTTATCGGAATTTTGTTTATTTATTTTGATACGAATTTACATTATTTTAGGTGTATTTGATATATATATTTTTATACTTATTTACATAGTTTTATATGTATTTTGAATATATATTTTCATAGAAATTTACCGTATTTTATGTGTACTCGTATTTATATTTTGATACAAGTTTACATTATTTATGTGTATTTTGCATATCTATTTCAATACAAATTTTCTTTATTGTATGTGCCTTTTGTATATTTATTTTAATACAAATTTAATTATTTTATGTGTATTTTTTTATATATATTTTTAAACAAATATGCGTTATTTTATGGGTATTTTGCATCTTTATTTTCATACAAATTTACATTATTTTATTGATATTCTGTTTATTTATTTTGATACGATTTTACATTATTCTGTGTATTTTCTCTATATATTTTTACACATATTTACATTATTTAATGTATATTTTGTATATATATTTTATGGAAATTTACGTTATTTTATGTGTATTTTTTTATATATTTTCATACAAATTTACATTTTTTTATGTGTATTTTGTATATGTATTTTAATACAAATTTGCCTAATTTTATGTGTATTTTGCATATCTATTTTCAAACAAATTTAAATTATTTTTGCTAATTTTTGTATATAATGTTATACAAATTTTTGTTATTTTATTTTTATTATATATATATATATATATATATATATATATATATATATATATATATATATATATATATATATATATATATATATATATATATATATATATATATATATATATATATATATATATATATATATATATACATTCTTTTATTGGAATTTTGTTTATTTATTTTGATACGAATCTACATTATTTTATGTTTATTTTGTATATATATATTTTTTTACGTATTTACATTATTTTATGTGTATTTTGTTTAATTTTTTTCATAAAAATTTACGTTATTTTATTGTGTGTATTCGTATCTATTTTGATACAAATTTACATTATTTTATGTGTATTTTGCATATGTATTTCAATACAAATTTACCGTATAGTATGTGTAGTTTGTATATTTATTTTAATACAAATTTAATTATTTTATGTGTATTTTTGTATATATTTTTTATTAAATATGAGTTATTTTATGTGTGTTTTGTATATATATTTTCATACAGATTTAATTATTTTTGTTAATATTTGTATATAGTTTTATACAATTTTACGCTATTTTATGTGTATTTTGTATATTTATATTTACACAAATACTCATTCTTTTATTGGTATTTTGTTTATTTATTTTGATACGAATTTACATTATTTTATATGAATTTTGTATACATTTTCTTATACGTATTTACTTCATTTTATGTGTATTTTGTAAATATATTTTTATAGAAATCTACGTTATTTTATGTGTATTCGTATATATATATATTGAAACAAATTTACATTGTTTTATATGCATTTTGCATATCTATTTCAATACAAATTTACCTTATTGTATGAGCATTTTGTATATTTATTGTAATGCAAATTTAAATATTTTATGTGTATTTTGGTATATATATTTTTATAAAAATTGCGTTATTTTATGGGTATTTTGCATCTTTATTTTCATACAAATTTACATTATTTGATTAACATTCTGTGTATTAATTTTGATACGATTTTACATTATTCTATTTGTGTTTTGTATATATTTTTTTATACATATTTACATTATTTAATGAGTATTTTGTATATATATTTTATACAAATTTACGTTAATTTAAGTGTATTTGTTTATATATTTTCATTCAAATTTACAATATTTTATGTGTATTTTGTATATGTATTTCAATACAAATTTTTCTAAATTTATGTGTATTTTGTATATTTATTTTCATACAAATTTAAATTATTTTTGTGTATTTTTGTATATAGTTTTATACAAATTTACGTTATTTTATGTGTATTTTGTATATGTATTTTCATACAAATACACATTCTTTTATTGATATTTTTTTTGCATTATTTAATATGTATTTTGTATATATATTTTTATACGTATTTACATCATTTCATGTGTATTTTGTATATATATTTCTATAGAAATCTACGTTATTTTATGTGTATTCGTATATATATTTTGAAACAAATCTACATTATTTTATGTGTATTTTGTATATATATTTCATTACAAATTTGCCTAATTTTATGTTTATTTATATATCTATTTTCATTCAAATTCAAATTATTTTATGTGTATATATTTATTTGTAATTACGTTATTTTATGTGTATTTTCTATATATATTTTCATTCAAAATTACATTATTTTAACGGTATTTTCTTCATTCATTTCGATACGAATTTAGATTATTTCATGTGTATTTTCTATACATATTTTTATACGCATTTACATTATTTAATATGTGTTTTGTATATATATTTTTTATACAATTTTACTTCATTTTGTGTACATTTGTGTTGTTGTTTTTATACAAATTTTCATTATTTTAAGTGTATTTTGTACTTTTTTCATTGTAAATTTGCCTTCTTTGATGTGTATTTTGTTTATTTATTTTCATACAAATTTAAAGTGTTTGATGTGCTTTTTTGTACTTATATTTTTATAGAAATTTGCGTTATTTTATGTGTATTTTGTAGATATTTTTTCATACAAATTTACAATTTTTTATTATTATTTTGTTTATGTATTTTGATACGAATTTACATTATTATATGTGTATTTTGTATATATTTTGAATACGTATTTTCATAATTTAATTTGTATTTTGTTTATATATTTTAAAACAAATTTACGTTATTTTATGCGTATTTGTTTAATTATTTTGATACAAATAAACATTATTTTATGTATTTTTTATATATATTTCAATAGAAATTTATTTTATTTTATATATATTTTGTATATCTATTTTCATACAAATTTAAATTACTTTTGTGTATTTTTGTATAGAGTTTTATACAAATTTACGTTATTTTATGTGTATTTTGTATATTTATTTTCATACAAATTCACATTCTTCTATTGGTATTTTGTTTATTTATTTTGGTACGAATTTACATTATTTTATGTGTATTTTGTATATATATTTTTATACGTATTTACATCATTTTATGTGTGTTTTTTATATATATTTTTCTAGAAATTTACGTTTTTTATGTTTATTCGTATATATATTTTGCAACAAATTTACATTGTTTAATGTGTGTTTTGTTTATCTATTACAATACAAATTTACCATATTGTATGTGTATTTTGTATATTTATTTTAATACAAATTTAATTATTTGATGTGTATTTTTGTATATATATTTTTATAAAAATATGCTTTTTTTATGATTATTTTGCATCTTTATTTTCTTACAATTTTACATTATTTTATTGATATTCTGTGTATTTATTTTGATACGATTTAACATTGTTCTATGTGTATTTTGTATATATATTATTTTACATATTTATATTATTTAATGTGCATTTTCTATATATATTTTATACTTATATACTTTACTTTAAGTCTATTTGTTTATATATTTTTATACAAATTTACATTATTTTATGTGTATTTTTTATATGTATTTCAATACAAATTTATCTGATTTTATGTGTATTTTGTATTTGTATTTTCATACAAATTGAAATTATTTTTGTGTATTTTTGTATGTATTTTTATACAAATGTTAGTTATTTTATATATTATTTTGTATATTTATTTTCCTACATATATACATTCTTTTATTGAAATTTAGTTTATTGAATTTCATACGAGTTTATATTATTTTAGGTGTATTTTGTATATATATTTTTATTCGTATTTACATCATTTTATGTGTATTTTTTTATATAAATTTTCATTGAAATTTACGCTATTTATTGTGTGTTCGTATACATATTTTAATACAAATCTACATTATTTAATGTGTATTTTGCATATCTATTTCAATACAAATTTATCTTATTGTATGTGCATTTTGTAAATGTATTTTAATACAATTTTTTTTAATTTTATGTGTATTTTTGTATATATATTTTTATACAAATATGCATTATGTTATGGGTATTTTGCATCTTTATTTTCATAGAAATTTATATTATTTTATTGATATTCTGTTCTCTTATTTTGATACGATTTTTCATTATTCTATGCGCATTTTGTATATATATTTTTATACACTTTTCCATTATTTAATGTGTATTTTGTATACATATTTTATTCAAATTTACGTTATTTTTTGTGTATTTGTTGATATATTTTGACACAAATTTACAATATTTTATGGGTATTTTGTATATATATTTCAAAAGAAAATTACCCGTTTTATGTGTATTTTGTATATCTATTTTCATTTATATTCAAATTATTTCTGGGTATTTTTGTATATATTTTAATACAAATTTTATTTATGTTATGTGTATTTTGTAAATTTATTTTCACTCAAATATATATTATTTTATTGGTATTTTGTTGATTTATTTTGATACGAATTTACATTATTTTATATGTACTTTGTATATATATTTTTTTACGCATATACATTATTTAATATTTATTTTGAAAATATATTTTTATACAAATTCATGTTATTTTATGTGTATTTGTATATATATTTTCATACAAATTTACATTATTTTTATGTGTATTTTGTACATATATTTCATTACAAATTTAAATTATTTTATGTTTATTTTGTATATTAATTTCATTCAATTTTAAATTATTTTATGTGTATATTTGTATTTGTATTTAGGTTATTTTATATGTATTTTCTATATATATTTTCATCCAAAAATACATAATTTTATTGGTATTTTGTTAAATTAATTCGATACGAATTTAGATTAATTGAAAGGTATTTGGTATACATATTATTTACGCATTTACATTATTTAATGTGTGTTTTGTATATATATATATATATATATTTATGCATATTTACTTTATTTGATGTGCATTTTTGTACATATATTTTTAAAGAAATCTGCGTTATTTTATGTGTATTTTGTATATGTTTTCTCATACAAAATTACATTATTTCATTGGTATTTTGTTTATTTCTTTTGATACGAATTATATTATTATATGTTTATTTTGTACATATTTTTTATACGTATTTACATTATTTAATGAGTATTTTGTTTATATATTTAAAAAAAAAAACTACGTTATTATATGTGTATTTGTATAAATATTTTGATACAAATTTACATTATTTTATGTATTTTGTATATATATTTCAATTAAAATTTAGCTTATTTTATGTGTTTTTTGTATATCTATTTTCATATGTACAAATACAAATACAAATACACACATAAAATAATTTAAGATTGAATGAAATAAATATACAAAATAATCATAAAATAAAGTAAATTTGTAATGAAAAATATGTAAGGATACACATAAAATAATATAAATTTGTATGAAAATATATATACAAATACACATTAAATAACATGAATTTGTATAAAATTTGTATCAAAATAAATACGAATACACACAATAATGTAAATTTTTATTAAAATATATATACAAAATACACATAAAATAATGTAAATACGTAGAAAAATATATATACAAAATACACATAAAATAATGTAAGCTCGTATCAAAATAAATAAACAAAACTCCAATAAAAGAATGTATATTTGTAGGAAAATATATATACAAAATACAAATAAAATAACTAGAATTTGTATAAAAATAAATACAAAAATACACAAAAATAATTTAAATTTGTTTGAAAATAGATATGCAAAATACACATAAAGTTAGGCAAATTTGCATTGAAATACATATACAAAATACACATAAAATAATGAAAATTTGTATGAAAATATATAAACAAATGCACATAAAATAACGTAAATTTGAATAAAATATATATACAAAATATACATTAAATAATGTAAATATGTATAAAAATATATATACAAAATACACATAGAATAATGTTAAATCGTATCAAAATAAATAAACAGAATATCAATAAAATAATGTAAATTTTTATGAAAATAAAGATGCAAAATACCCATAATTTATAATAACGCATATATGCATAAAAATATATATGCAAAAATACACATTAAATAATTAAATTTGTATTGAAATAAATATACAAAATGCACATACAGTAAAATAAATTTGTATTGAAATAGATATACAAAATACACATCAATAATGTAAATTTGTATCAAAATATATATACGAATACACATTAAATAGGGTAAATTTCTATGAAAATATACATACAAAATACATATAAAATGATGTAACTAGTATAAAAATATATATACCAAATAAACCTAAAATAATGTAAATTCGTATCAAAATAAACAAACAAAATTCCGATAAAAGAACGTATATTTGTAGGAAAATAAATATACAAAATACACATAAAATAACGAAAATTTGTGTAAAAATATATACAAAAAAAAAAATAATAATCTCAATTTGTATGAAAATAGATATAAAAAATACACATATAATTAGTTAAATTTGTCTTTAAATACATGTACAAAATACATATAAAATAATGTAAAATCGTATCATAATAAGTACACAGAATATCAATAAAGTAATTTAAATTTGTATGAAAATAAAGATGCAAAATACCCATAAAATAAAGCATATTTTTATAAAAATACATATACAAAATTACACATAGAATAATTAAATTTGTATTAAAATTAATATACAAAATGCACATACAATAAGGTAGATTTGTATTGAAAAAATATGCAAAATACACATAAAACAATGTAAATTTGTTTCAAAATATATATACGAATACACATAAAATAACGTTGATTTCTATAGAAATATATATACAAAATATACTTGAGATGCTGTAAATACGTATAAAATATATATACAAAATACATTAAATAATGTAAATTCGTCAAAATAAATAAACAAAATATCAATAAAAGAATGTGTTTTTGTATGAAAATAGATATACAAAATACACATAAATAATGTAAATTTGTATCAAACTATATACAAAAATACACAAAAATATTTTAAATTTGTATGAAAATAAATATACAAAATACACATAAAATTAGGTAAATTTGTATTGAAATACATATACAAAATACACATAAAATAATGTAAATTTGTAATAATGTAATAATGTAAATGCGTATAAAAATATATATATACAAAGTACATATAAAATAATACAAATTTAATTATTCTATGTGTATTTTTGCATATGTATTTTCATAAAAAAATGCTTTATTTTATGAGTATTTTGCATCTTTATTTTCATACAAATATACATTATTTTATTGATATTCTGTGTATTTATTTTGATACGATTTTACATTATTCTATGTATATTTTGAATATATATTTCATACAAATGAACGTTATTTTATGTGAATTTGTTTTCATTTCATACAAAATTACATTATTTTATGTGTATTTTGTACATGTATTTAAATGCAAATTTAACTAATTATATGTGTATTATGTATATCTATTTTCATACAAATCGAAATTAGTTTGGTGTATTTTAGTATATATTTTTATTCAAATTTTCGTAATTTTATGTGTATTTTGTATATTTATTTTCCAACAAATATACGTTCTTTTATCGGAATTTTGTTTATTTATTTTGATACGAATTTTCATTATTTTAGGTGTATTTGATATATATATTTTTATAATTATTTACATAATTTTATATGTATTTTGAATATATATTTTCATAGAAATTTACTCTATTTTATGTGTATTTGTATATATATTTTGATACAAATTTAGTTTATTTATTTGTATTTCGCATATCTATTTCAATACAAATTTTCTTTATTGTATGTGCCTTTTGTATATTTATTTTGATACAAATTTAATTATTTTATGTGTATTTTTGTATATATATTTTTAAACAATCATGCGTTATTATATGGGTATTTTGCATCTTTGTTTTCATACAAATTTACATTATTTTATTGATAGTCTGTTTATTTATTTTGATACGATTTTACGTTATTCTGTGTATTTTGTATATATATTTTTAGACATATTTACATTATTTAATGTATATTTTGTACATTTATTTTATGGAAATTTACGTTATCTTATGTGTATTTGTTTATATATTTTCATACAAATTTACATTATTTTATGTGTATTTTGTATATGTATTTCAATAAAAATTTGCCTAATTTCATGTGCATTTTGCATATCTATTTTCAAACAAATTTAAATTATTTTTGTGTATTTTTATATATATTTTTATACAGATTTTTGTTATTTTATTTGTATTTTGTATATATATTTTCCTACAAATATACATTCTTTTAGAGGAAATTTTTTTTATTTATTTTGATACGAATTTACATTATTTTATGTGTATTTTGTATATATATTTTTCTATGTATTTACATTATTTTATGTGTATTTTGTATATATATTTTCATAAAAATTTATGTAATTTTATTGTGTGTATTCGTATATATTTTGATAAAAAATTTCATTATTTTATGTGTTTTTTGTATATCTATTTCAACAAAAATCTACCTTATTGTATGTGTATTTTGTATATTTATTTTAATACAAATTTAATTATTTTATGTCTATTTTTGTATATATCTTTTTTTAAATATGAGTTATTTTATGTGTATTTTGCATCTTTAATTTTATAACTTTTTACATTACGTATATATCTTTTATACGTATTTACATTATTTAATTTGTATTTTGTTTATATATTTTTATACAAATTTACGTTATTATATGTGTATTTGGATATATATTTTGATACAAATTTACATTATTTTATGTATTTTCTATATTTATATCAATTCAAATTTAACTTATTTCATGTGTATTTTGCATATCTATTTTCAAACAAATTTAAATTATTTTTGTGTATTTTATATATATATATATATATATATATATATATATATATATATATATATATATATATATATATATATATATATATATATATATATATATATATATATATATATATATATATATATATATATATATTATATGTATAGAAAATACACATGAAATAATCTAAATTCGTATCGAAATAAATGAACAAAATACCGATAAAATAATGTAATTTCGAATGAAAATATATATAGAAAATACACATAAAATAACGTAAATACAAATAAATATATACACATAAAATGATTTGTATTTGAATGAAAATAGATATAAAAATAAACATAAAATTAGGCAAATTTGTAATGAAATATATATACAAAATACACAAAAAAATGTAGATTTGTTTCAAAATATATATACGAATACACATAAAATAACGTAGATTTCTATAGAAATATATATACAAAACACACATGAAATAATGTAAATACGTATAAAAATATATATACAAAATACATATTAAATAATGTAAAAAAAATATCAATAAAAGAACGTGTATTTGTATGAAAATACATATACAAAATACACATAAAATAACGTAAATTTGTATAAAACTATATACAAAAATACACAAAATAATATAAATTTGTATGAAAATAAATATACAAAATACACATAAAATTAGGTAAATTTGTATTGAAATACATATACAAAATACACATAAAATAATGTAAATTTTAATGAAAATATATAAACAAATACACTTAAATTAACGTAAATTTGTATAAAATATATATACAAAATAATCATTAAATAATGTAAATATGTATAAAAAAATATATACAAAACATAAATAGAATAATGTAAAATCGTATCAAAATAAATACACAGAATGTTAATAAAATAATGTAAATTTGTATGAAAATAAAGATGCAAAATACCCATAAAATAACGCATTTTTTTATAAAAATATATATACCAAAATACACATAAAATATTTAAATTTGTATTACAATAAATATACAAAATGCTCATACAATAAGGTAAATTTGTATTGAAATAGATATGCAAAATACATATAAAACAGTGTAAATTTGTTTCAATATATATATATATATATATATATATATATATATATATATATATATATATATATATATATATATATATATATATATATATATATATATATATATATATATATATATATATATATATATACGAATACACATAAAATAACGTAGATTTCTATAAAAATATATATACAAAATACACATAAAATGAAGTAAATACGTATAAGAAAATGTATACAAAATTCATATAAAATAATGTAAATTCGTATCAAAATAAATAAACAAAATACCAATAAAAGAATGTGTATTTGTATAAATATAAATATACAAAATACACATAAAATAGCGTAAAATTGTATAAAACTATATACAAAAATTAACAAAAATAATTAAATGTGTATGAAAATAGATATACAAAAGACACATAAAATAACTCATATTTAAAAAAAAATATATACAAAAATACACATAAAATAATTAAATTTGTATTAAAATAAATATACAAAATACACATTCTATACGGTAAATTTGTATTGAAATACATATGCAAAATACATATAAAATAATGTAAATTTGTATCAAAATAGATACGAATACACACAATAAAATAGCGTAAATTTTTATGAAAATATATATACAAAATACACATAAAATAATGTAAATACGTAGAAAAATATATATACAAAATAAACATAAAATAATGTAAATTCGTATCAAAATAAATAAACAAAATTCCAATAAAAGAATGTATATTTGTAGGAAAAAAATATATATATCTATATCTATATCTATATCTATATCTATATCTATATCTATCTATATCTATCTATATCTATATCTATATCTATATCTATATCTATATCTATATCTATATATCTATATATATATATATATATATATATATATATATATATATATATATATATATATATATATATAGATAGATAGATATATATATATATATATATATATATATATATATATATATATATATATATATATATATATATATATATATATATATATATATATATATATATATATAATACAAATAACAAAAATTTGTATAATAATATATACAAAAATAAACATAAATAATTTAAATTTGTTTGAAAATAGATATGCAAAATACACATAAAATTAGGCAAATTTGTATTAAAATACATATACAAAATACACATAAAATAATGTAAATTTGTATGAAAATATATAAAAAAATACACATAAAATAACTTGAATTTCCATAAAATATATATACAAAATATACATTAAATATTGTAAATATGTATAAAAATATATAGAGAAAATACACAGAATAATGTAAAATCGTATCAAATTAAATAAACAGAATATCAATAAAATAATGTAAATTTGTATGAAAATAAAGATGCAAAATACCATTAAAGTAACGCATATTTGTTTAAAAATATATATAAAAAAATACACATAAAATAATTAAATTTGTATTAAAATAAATATACAAAAGGCACATACAATAAAGAAAATTTGTATTGAAATAGATATGCAAAATACACATAAATAATGTAAATTTGTACCAAAATATAAATACGAATACACATAAAATACAGTAAATTTCTATGAAAATATATATTCAAAATACATATAAAATTATGTAAATAAGTATAAAAATATATATATCAAATACACCTAAAATAATGTAAATTCGTATCAAAATAAATAAACAAAATTCCGATAAAAGAACGTATATTTGTAGGAAAATAAATATACAAAATACACATAAAATTACGAAAATTTGTATAAAAATATATACAAAAATACACAAAATTAATATCAATTTCTATGAAAATAGATATACAAAATACACATATAATTAGTTAAATTTGTTTTTAAATACGTGTACAAAATATACATAAGATAATGTAAATTTGTATGAAATGAAAACAAATTCACATAAAATAACGTACATTTGTATAAAATATATATACAAAATATACATAGAATAATGTAAAATCGTATCAAAATAAATACACAGAATATCAATAAAATAATGTAAATTTGTTTGAAAATAAAGATGCAAAATACCCATAAAATAAAGCATATTTTTATAAAATTACATATACAAAAATACACATAGAATAATTTAATTTGTATTTAAATTAATATACAAGTTTTCATTATTTTAGGTGTATTTGATATATATATTTTTTTACTTATTTACATAATTTTATATGTATTTTGAATACATATTTTCATAGAAATTTACTCTATTTTATGTGTATTCGTATATATATTATAATACATATTTACATTATTTATGTGTATTTTGCATATCTATTTCAATACAAAGTATCTTTATTGTATGTGCATTTTGTATATTTATTTTAATACAAATTTAATTATTTTATATGTATTTTTGTATATATATTTTTATACAAATATGCGTTATGATATGGGTATTTTGCATCTTTATTTTCATACATATTTACATTATTTTATTGATGTTCTGTTTATTTATTTTGATACGATTTAACATTATTCTGCTTATTTTCTATATATATTTTTTTATACATATTTAAATTATTTAATGTATATTTTGCATATATATTTTATCCAAATTCACGTTATTTTAAGTGTATTTGTTTATATATTTTCATACAAATTAACATTATTTTATGTGTGTTTTGTATATGTATTTCAACACAAATTTGCCTAATTTTATGTGTATTTTGCATATCTATTTTCAAACAAATTTAAATTATTTTTGTGTATTATTGTATATATTTTTATACAAATTTTAGTTATTTTATTTGTATTTTGTATATATATTTTCCTACAAATATACATTCTTTTATTGGAATTTTGTTTATTTATTTTGATACGAATTTACATTATTTTATGTGTATTTTGTATATATATTTTTCAACGTATTTACATTATTTTATGTGTATTTTGTATATATATTTTCATAAAAATTTACATCATTTTATTGTGTGTATTCGTATATAATTTGATTCAAATTTTATACAAATTCATGTTAATTTATGTGTATTTGTATATATATTTTCATACAAATTTACATTATTTTATGTGCATTTTTACATATATTTCATTACAAATTTACCTTATTTTATGATTATTTTGTATATTTATTTCATTCAATTTTAAATTATTTTATGTGTATATTTGTATTTGTAATTAGGTTATTTTATGTGTATTTTCTATATATATTTTCATCCAAAATCACATTATTTTATTGGTATTTTGTTCATTTAATTCGATACGAATTTAGATTATTTCATAGTTATTTTGTATACATATTTTTTTACGCATTTACATTATTTAATATGTGTTTTGTATATTTATTTTTTATGCAAATTTACTTTATTTAATGTGCATTTTTGTACATATATTGTTATTGAAATTTGCGTTATTTTTTCTGTATTTTGTATATGTTTTCACATACAAATTTACATTATTTTATTGGTATTTTGTTTATCTATTTTGATACGAATTACATGATTTTTTTTATATATTGTACATATTTTTTTATACGTATTTACATTATTTAATGTGTATTTTGTTTATATATTTCTAGACAAATTTGTATAAATATTTTGAGACAAATTTACATTATTTTATGTATGTTGTATATATATTTCAATTCAAATTTAGCTTATATTATGTGTATTTTGTATATCTATTTTCATACAAATTTAATTAATTTTGTGGATTTTTGTATATAGTTTTATATAAATTTACGTTATTTTATGTGTATTTTGTATATTTATATTTATACAAATACACATTCTTTTATTAGTTTTTTGTTTATTTATTTTGATACGAATTTACATTATTTTATGTGTATTTTGTATACATTTTTTTATAAGTGTTTACTTCATTTTATGTAAATATTTTGATACAAATTTACATTATTTTATGTATTTTGTATATATATATATATATATATATATATATATATATATATATATATATATATATATATATATATATATATATATATATATATATATATATATATATATATATATATATATATATATATATATATATATATATATATTTCCATTCAAATTTACCTTATTTTATGTGTATTTTGTGTATCTATTTCCATACAAATTTAATTACTTTTGTGTATTTTTGTATATAGTTTTATACAAATTTACGTTATTTTATGAGTATTTTGTATATTTATATTTATACAAATACACATTCTTTTATTGGTATTTTGTTTATTTATTTTGATTCGAATTTACATTATTTTATGTGTATTATGTATAGATTTTTTTATACGTATTTACTTAATTTTATGTGTATTTTGTATATATATTTTTATAGAAATCTACGTTATTTTATGTGTTTTCGTATATATATTTTGAAACAAATTTACATTGTTTTATATGTATTTTTGAATATCTCTTTCAATAGAAATTTACCTTACTGTATGTGCATTTTGTATATTTATTTCAATACAAATTTAAATATTTTATGTGTATTTTGGTATATATATATTTTTATAAAAAATGCGCTATTTTATGGGAATTTTCCATCTTTATTTTTATACAAATTTACATTATTTTTTTGATATTCTGTGTATTTATTTTGATACGATTCTACATTATTCTATTTCTTTTTTGTATATATTTTTTTTATACACATTTACATTATTTAATGTGTATCTTGCATATATATTTTATACAAATTTACGTTATTTTAAGTGTATTGTTTATATATTTTCATTCAAATTTATATTATTTGATGTGTATTTTGTATATGTATTTCAAAACAAATTTACCTAATTTTATGTGTATTTTGTTTATTTCTTTTCATACAAATTTAAATTATTTTTGTGTATTTTTGTATATAGTTTTATACAAATTTAGGTTATTTTATGTACGCATTTACATTATTTAATGTGTGTTTTCGATACATATTTTTATGGAAATTTACTTTATTTTATGTGCATTTTTGTACATATATTTTTATAGAAATTTGCGTTATTTTATGTGTATTTGTATATGTTTTCTCATACAAATTTACATTATTTTATTGCTATTTTGTTTATTTATTTTGATACGAATTACATAATTATATATGTATTTTGTACATATTTTTTATACGTATTTACATTACTTAATATGTATTTTGTTTATATATTTTTAAATAAATCTACGTTATCATATGTATTTGTATAAATATTTTGATACAAATTTACATTATTTTATGTATTTTTTATATACATTTCAATTCAAATTTAGCTTATTTTATCTGTATTTTGTATATCTATTTTCATACAAATTTAATTACTTCTGTGTATTTTTGTATATAGTTTTATACAAATTTACGTTATTTTATGTGTATTTTCTGTATATATATATATATATATATATATATATATATATATATATATATATATATATATATATATATATATTTATATTTATACAAATACACATTCTTTTATTGGTATTTTGTTTATTTATTATGATACGATTTTACATTATTTTATGTGTATTTTGTATGCATTTTTTTATTCGTATTTACTTCATTTTAGGTGTATTTTGTATATATTTTTATAGAAATCTCCGTTATTTTATGTGTATTCGTATATATATTTTGAAAAAAATTTACATTGTTTTATATGTATTTTGCATATCTATTTCAATACAAATTTACCTTATTGTATGTGCATTTTTTATATTTATTTTAATACAAATTTTAATATTTTATGTGTATTTTGGTATATATATTTTTATAAAAAATGCGTTATTTTATGGGTATTTTGCATCTTTATTTTCATACAAATTTACATTATTTTATTAATATTTCGTGTATTTATTTTGATATGATTTTATATTATTCTATTTGTGTTTTGTATATATTTTTTTTATACATATTTACATTATTTAAGGTGTATTTTGTTTATATATTTGATACAAATTTACATTATTTTAAGTGTATATGTTTATATATTTTCATTCAAATTTACATTATTTTATGAGTATTTTGTATATGTATTTCAATACAAATTTACATAATTTTATGTGTATTTTGTATATTTATTTTCATACAAATTTAAATTATTTTTGTGTATTTTTGTATATAGTTTTATACAAATTTAGGTTATTTTATGAGTATTTTGTATATCTATTTTCATACAAATACACATTCTTTTATTGCTATTTTGTTTATTTATTTTGACGCGAATTTACATTATTTAATGTGTATTTTGTATATATATTTTTATACGTATTTACATCAATTCAAATGTATTTTGTATGTTATTTTATGTGTATTCGTATATAGATTTTGAAACAAATTTACACTTTTATGTGTATGTTGCATATTTTTTCAATACAAATTTACGTTATTGTATATGCATTTTGTATAATAATTTTAATACAAATTTAATTATTCTATGTGTATTTTTGTATATGTATTTTTATAAAAATATGCTTTTTTTATGGTTATTTTTGCATCTTTATTTTCATACAAATTTACATTATTTTATTGATATTCTGCTCATTCATTTTGATACGATTTGACATTTTTCTATGTGTATTTTGTATATATTTTTCATACAAATTTACGTTATTTTATGTGTATTTGTTTATATATTTTGACACAAATTTCCAATATTTTATGGGTATTTTGTATATATATTTCAAAAGAAATTTACCTAGTTTTATGTGTATTTTGTATATCTATTTTCATACAAACTCAAATTATTTCTCTGTATTTTTGTATATATTTTAATACAAATTTTAGTTATGTTATGTGTTTTTTGTAAATTTATTTTCATTCAAATATATATTATTTTATTGGTATTTTGTTGATTTATATTGATACGAATTTACATTATTGTATATGTACTTTGTATATATATTTTTATTCGCATTTACATTATTTAATATTTATTTTAAATATATATTTTAATACAAGTTCATGGTATTTTATGTGTATTTGTATATATATTTTCATATAAATTTTCATTATTTTATGTGTATTTTGTACATATATTTCATTACAAATTTACCTTATTTTTGTTTATTTTGTATGTGTATTTTGTATATTTTTATTCAAATACACATTCTTTTATTGGTATTTTGTTAATTTATTTTGATTCGAATTTACATTATTTTATGTGTATTTTGTATATATATTTCAATTCAAATTTAGCTTATTTTATGTGTATTTTGTATATCTATTTTCATACAAATTTAATTACTTTTGTGTATTTTTGAATATAGTTTTATACAAATTTACGTTATTTGATGAGTGTTTTGTATATTTATATTTATACAAATACACATTCTTTTATTGGTATTTTGTTTATTTATTTTGATTCGAATTTACATTATTTTATGTGTATTTTGTATAGATTTTTTTATACGTATTTACTTAATTTTATGTGTATTTTGTATATATATTTTTATAGAAATCTACGTTATTTTATGTGTTTTCGAATATATATTTTGAAACAAATTTACATTGTTTTATATGTATTTTTGAATATCTCTTTCAATACAAATTTACCTTACTGTATGTGCATTTTGTATATTTATTTCAATACAAATTTAAATATTTTATGTGTATTTTGGTATATATATTTTTATAAAAAATACGCTATTTTATGGGAATTTTCCATCTTTATTTTTATACAAATTTACATTATTTTTTTGATATTCTGTGTATTTATTTTGATACGATTCTACATTATTGTATTTGTTTTTTGTATATATTTTTTTATACACATTTACATTATTTAATGTGTATCTTGCATATATATTTTATACAAATTTACGTTATTTTAAGTGTATTTGTTTATATATTTTCATTCAAATTTACATTATTTGATGTGTATTTTGTATATGTATTTCAAAACAAATTTACCTAATTTTATGTGTATTTTGTTTATTTCTTTTCATACAAATTTAAATTATTTTTGTGTATTTTTGTATATAGTTTTATACAAATTTAGGTTATTTTATGTACGCATTTACATTATTTAATGTGTGTTTTCGATACATATTTTTATGCAAATTTACTTTATTTTATGTGCATTTTTGTACATATATTTTTATAGAAATTTGCGTTATTTTATGTGTATTTGTATATGTTTTCTCATACAAATTTACATTATTTTATTGCTATTTTGTTTATTTATTTTGATACGAATTACATAATTATATATGTATTTTGTACATATATTTTATACGTATTTACATTACTTAATATGTATTTTGTTTATATATTTTTAAACAAATCTACGTTATCATATGTATTTGTATAAATATTTTTATACAAATTTACATTATTTTATGTATTTTGTATATACATTTTAATTCAAATCTAGCTTATTTTATCTCTATTTTGTATATTTATTTACATACAAATTTAATTACTTCTGTGTATTTTTGTATGTAGTTTTTTTACAAATTTACGTTATTTTATGTGTATTTTGTATATTTATATTTATACAAATACACATTCTTTTATTGGTATTTTGTTTATTTAATTTGATACGATTTAACATTATTTTATGTGTATTTTGTTTACATTTTTTTATATGTATTTACTTCATTTTATGTGTATTTTGTATATATTTTTAGAGAAATCTACGTTATTTTATGTGTATTCGTATATATATTTTGAAACAAATTTACATTGTTTTATATGTATTTTGCATATCTATTTCAATACAAATTTACCTTATTGTATGTGCATTTTTTATATTTATTTTAATACAAATTTTAATATTTTATGTGTATTTTTATAAAAAATGCGTTATTTTATGGGTATTTTGCATCTTTATTTTCATACAAATTTACATTATTTTATTAATATTCTGTGTATATATTTTGATACGATTTTACATTATTCTATTTGTGTTTTGTATATATTTTTTTTATACATATATACATTATTTAATGTGTATTTTGTATATATATTTGATACAAATTTACGTTATTTTAGATGTATATGTTTATATAATTTCATTCAAGTTTACATTATTTTATGTGTATTTTGTATATGTATTTCAATACAAATTTACCTAATTTTATGTGTATTTTGTATATTTCTTTTCATACAAATTTAAATTATTTTTGTGTATTTTTGTATATAGTTTTATACAAATTTAGCATATTTTATGTGTATTTTGTATATCTATTTTCATACAAATACACATTCTTTTATTGCTATTTTATTTATTTATTTTGACGCGAATTTACATTATTTAATGTGTATTTTGTATATATATTTTTATACGTATTTACATCATTTCATGTGTATTTTGCATATATATTTCTATAGAAATCTACGTTATTTTTTGTGTATTCGTATATAGATTTTGAAACAAATTTACACTTTTATGTGTATTTTGCATATTTTTTCAATACAAATTTACGTTATTGTATATGCATTTTGTATATTAATTTTAATACAAAATTAATTATTCGATGTGTATTTTTGTATAAGTATTTTTATAAAAATATGCTTTATTTAATGGGTATTTTGCATCTTTATTTTCATACAAATTTACATTATTTTATTGATATTCTGCTCATTCATTTTGATACGATTTGACATTATTCTATGTGTATTTTGTATAAATTTTTAATACAAATTTACGTTATTTTATGTGTATTTGTTTATATATTTTGACACAAATTTCCAATATTTTATGGGTATTTTGCATATATATTTCAAAAGAAATTTACCTTGTTTTATGTGTATTTTGTATATCTATTTTCAATCAAACTCAAATTATTTCTATGTATTTTTATATATATTTTAATACAAATTTTAGTTATGTTATGTGTATTTTGTAAATTTATTTTCATTTATATATTTATTATTTTATTGGTGTTTTGTTGATTTATATTGATACGAATTTACATTATTTTATATGTACTTTGTATATATATTTTTATACGCATTTACATTATTTAATATTTATTTTGAATATATATTTTTATACAAATTCATTGTATTTTATGTGAATTTGTATATATATTTTCATATAAATTTACATTATTTTATGTGTATTTTGTATATATTTTTCATTACATATATATTTTTATACAAATTCATGGTATTTATGTGTATTTCTATATATATTTTCATATAAATTTACATTATTTTATGTGTATTTTGTATATATTTTTCATTACAAATTTACCTTATTTTATGTTTATTTTGTATGGGTATTTTGTATATTTAAGTTTATACAAATACATATTCTTGTATTGGTATTTTGTTTATTTATTTTGATTCGAATTTACATTTTTTTATGTGTATTTTGTATATATTTTTTTATGCATATTTACTTTATTTAATGTGTATTTTGTATATATATTTTATCCAAATTTACGTTATTTTAGGTGTATATGTTTATATATTTTCATTCAAGTTTACATTATTTTATGTGTATTTTGTATATGTATTTCAATACAAATTTACCTAATTTTATGTGTATTTTGTATATTTATTTTCATACAAATTTAAATTATTTTTTGTGTATTTTTGTATATAGTTTTATACAAATTTAGGTTATTTTATGTGTATTTTGTATATCTATTTTCATACAAATACACATTCTTTTATTGATATTTTGTTTATGTTTTGACACGAATTTACATTATTTAATGTGTATTTTGTATATATATTTTTATACTTATTTACGTCATTTCATATGTATTTTGTATTATATTTCTATAGAAATCTATGTTATTTTATGTGTATTCGTATATATATTTTGTAACAAACTTACATTGTTTTATGTGTATTTTGCATATTTTTTCAATACAAATTTACCTTATTGTCTGTGCATTTTGTATATTAATTTTAATACAAATTCAATTATTCTATGTGTTCTTTTGTATATGTTTTTTTTTTTAAATATGCTGTATTTTATGGGTATTTTGCATCTTTATTTTCATACAAATTTACATTATTTTATTGATATTTTGTGTATTTATTTTGATACGATTTTACATTATTCTAATTGTATTTTGTATATATATTTTTAAAAAAACGAACCTTATTTTATGTGTATTTGTTTTCATTTCATACAAATTTATATTATTTTATGTGTATTTTGTACATGTATTTAAATACAAATTTATCTAATTATATGAGTATTTTGTATATCTATTTTTATACAAATTGAAACTATTTTTGTTTATTTTTGTATATATTTTCATACAAATTTTCGTTATGTTATGTATATTTTAAATAGTTATTTTCCTAAAAATATACGTTCTTTTATCTGAATTTTGTTTATTGAATTTGATACGAATTTACCTTATTTTAGGTGTATTTTGTATATATATTTTTGTATAAATATAAATATACAAAATACACATAAAATAACGTAAATTTATATAAAACTATATACAAAAATACACAAAAGTAGTTAAATTTGTATGAAAATAGATATACAAAATACACATAAAATAAGCTAAATTTGAATTGAAATATTTACATCAAATTTACATCAAATAATGTAAATTTGTATCAAAATATTTATACAAATACACATATAATAACGTAAATTTGTATAAAAACACATAAACAAAATACACATTAAATAATGTAAATACGTATAAAAAAATATGTAGAAAATACACATATAATCATGTAATTCGTATCAAAATAAATAAACAAAATACCAATAATATAATGTAATTTTGTATGAGAAAGCATATACAAAATACACATAAAATAACGCTATAATCTTTAAAGATATATGTAAAAAAATTCACATAAAATAACGTACATTTGTATAAAATATATATACAAAACACACATTAAATAATGTAAATGCGTATAAAAACATGTATACAAAATACCTTTGAAATAATCTAAATTCGTATCGAATTAAATTAACAAAATACCAATATAATAATGTAATTTTGGATGAAAATATATATAAAAAATACACATAAAATAACCTAAATACAAATACAAATATACACATAAAATAATTTAAAATTGCATGAAATGAATATATAAAATAAACATAAAATAAATTAAATTTGTAATGAAATATATGTAAAAATACACATAAAATAATGTAAATTATATGAAATATATATTCAAATACACATAAAATAACATGATTTTGTATAAAATTTGTATCAAAATATATACGAATACACACAATGAAATAACGTAAATTTTTATGAAAATATATATACAAAATACTTATAAAATAATGTAAATACGTAGAAAATTATATATACAAAATACACATAAAGTAATGTAAATTCGTATCAAAATAAATCAACAAAATTCCAATCAAAGAATGAATATTTGTAGGAAAATATATATACAAAATACAAATAAAATAACTAAAATTTGTATAAAAATATATATAAAAATACACAAAAATAATTTAAATTTGTTTGAAAATAGATATGCAAAATACACATAAAATTAGGCAAATTTGTATTGAAATACATATACAAAACACACAAAAAACAATGTAAATTTGTATGAAAATATATAAACATATACACATAAAATAACGTAAATTTGGATAAAATATATATACAAAATATACATTAAATGATGTAAATATGTGTATTTTGTATATATATTTTTATATATATTTACATTATTTAATGTATATTTTGTATATATATTTTTTCCAAATTTACGTTATTTCATATGTATTTGTTTATATATTTTCATACAAATTTACATTATTTTATGTGTATTTTGTAAATGTATTTCAATACAAATTTGCCTAATTTTATGTGTATTTTGCATATCTATTTTCAAACAAATTTAAATTATTTTTGTGAATTTTTGTATATATTTTTATACAAATTTTAGTTATTTTATTTGTATTTTGTATATTTATTTTCCTACAAATATACATTCTTTTATTGGAATTTTGTTTATTTATTTTGATACGAGTTTACATTATTTTATGTGTATTTTGTATATATATTTTTCTACGTATTTACATTATTTTATGTGTATTTTGTATATATATTTTAATAAAAATCTACATTATTTTATTGTGTGTATTCGTATTTATTTTGATACAAATTTTATACAAATTCATGTTATTTTATGTGTATTTGTATATATATTTTCATACAAATTTATATTATTTTATGTGTATTTTTACATATTTTTCATTACAAATTTACCTTATTTTATGATTATTTTGTATATTTATTTCATTCAATTTTAAATTATTTTATGTGTATATTTGTATTTGTATTTAGGTAATTTTATGTGTATTTTCTATATATATTTTCATCCAAAATTATATTATTTTATTGGTATTTTCTTAATTTAACTCGATACGAATTTAGATTTTTTCATAGGTATATTGTATACATATTTTTATACTCATTTACATTATCTAATGTGTGTTTTGTATATATATTTTTTATGCAAATTTACTTTATTTTATGTGCATTTTTGTACATATTTACATTATTTAATGTGTATTTTGTTTATATATTTTTATACAAATTTACGTTATTATATGTGTATTTGTATAAATATTTTGATACAAATTTATATTGTTTTATGTATTTTGTATATATTTCAATTCAAATTTAGCTTATTTTATGTGTATTTTGTATATCTATTTTCATACAAATTTAATTACTTTTGTGTATTTTTGTATATAGTTTTATATACATTTACGTTATTTTATGTGTATTTTGTATATTTATATTTATACAAATACACATTCTTTTATTAGTATTTTGTTTATTTATTTTGATACGAGTTTACATTATTTTATATGTATTTTGTATACATTTTTTTATACGTATTTACTTCATTTTATGTGTATTTTGTATATATATTTTTATAGAAATCTACGTTATTTTGTGTGTATTCGTATATATATATATATATATATATATATATATATATATATATATTTGTATATATATATCTTTTTCAATACAAATCTACCTTATTGTGTGTGCATTTCGTATATTTATTTTAATACAAATTCAAATATTTTATGTGTGTTTTGGTATATATATTTTTATAAAAAATGCGCTATTTTATGGGTATTTTGCATCTTAATTTTCATACAAATTTACATTATTTTATTTATATTCTGTGTATTTATTTTGATACGATTTTACATTATTCTATTTGTGTTTTGTATATATTTTTGTATACATATTTACAATATTTAATGTGTATTTTGTATATATATTTTATACAAATTTACGTTATTTTAGGTGTATTTGTTTATATATTTTCATTCAAATTTAATTATTATTTTATGTGTATTTTGTATATGTATTTCAATACAAATTTACCTAATTTTATGTGTATCTTGTATATTTATTTTCATATAAATTTAAATTATTTTTGTTTATTTTTGTATATAGTTCTATTCAAATTTAGGTTATTTTATGTGTGTATTGTATATCTATTTTCATACAAATACACATTCTTTTATTGATATTTTGTTTATTTATTTTGATACGAATTTTCAATATTTATTATTATTTATTTATTTAATTAATGTATATTTTGTATATATATATATATATATATATATATCTATCTATATATCTATCTATATATATATATATATATATATATATATTTATATATATATATATATAATTTTTTTTTATATTTTTTATATATATATATATATATATATATATATATATATATATATATATATATATATATATATATATATATATATATATATATATATATATATATATATATAGATATATATATATATATATATATATATATATATATATATATATATATATATATATATATATATATATATATATATATATATATATATATATATATTTATTTTCCTATATATATATATATATTTTTTATATTTTGTTTATTTATTTTGATACGAATTTACATTATTTGAGGTATATTTGGAATATATATTTTTATACTTATTTACATCATTTTATATGTATTTTGTATGTATATTTTCATAGAAATTTACTCTATTTTATGAGTATTCGTATATATATTTTGATACAAATTTACATTATTGATGTGTATTTTGCATATCTATTTCAATACAAATTTACTTTATTGTATGTGCATTTTGTATATTTATTTTAATACAAATTTAATTATTTTATATGTATTTTTGTATATATATTTTTATACAAATGTGCGTTATTATATGGGTATTTTGCATCTTTATTTTCATAGAAATTTACATTATTTTATTGAAATTCTGTTTATTTAATTTGATACGATTTAACATTATTCTATGTGTATTTTTTATATACAAATTTACATTATTTTATTAATATTCTGTGTATTTATTTTGATACGATTTTACATTATTCTATTTGTGTTTTGGGTATATATTTTTTATACATATTTACATTATTTAATGAGTATTTTGTATATATATTTTATACAAATTTACGTTAATTTAAGTGTATTTGTTTCTATATTTTCATTCAAATTTACATTATTTTATGTGTATTTTGTATATGTATTTCAATACAAATTTAAAATATTTTTGTGTATTTTTGTATGTAGTTTTATACAAATTTACGTTATTTTACGTGTATTTTGTATATGTATTTTCATACAAATACACATTCTTTTATTGATATTTTGTTTATTTATTTTGACACGAATTTACATTATTTAATGTGTATTTTGTGTATATATTTTTATACGTATTTACATAATTTCATGTGTATTTTGTACATATGAAAATAGATATACAAAAAACACATAAAATAAGCTAAATAAATTTTGAAATATATATACAAAATACATAAAATAATGTAAATTTGTATCAAAATATTTATACAAATACAAATATAATAACGTAAATTTTTATTAAAATAATAGAAACAAAATACTCATTCAATAATGTAAATACGTATAAAAAATATGTACAGAATACACATATAATAATATAATTCGTATCAAAAGAAATAAACAAAATACCAATGAAATTATGTAATTTTGTATGAGAAAACATATACAAAATACACATAAAATAACGCAGATTTCTTTAAAAATATATGTACAAAAATGAACATCAAATAAAGTAAATTTGCATAAAAATATATATACAAAACACACATTAAATAATGTAAATGCGTATATAATATGTATACAAAATACCTATCAATTAATCTAAATTCGTATCGAATTAAATTAACAAAATACCAATAAAATAATGTATTTTTGGATGAAAATATATATAGAAAATACATATAAAATAACCTAAATACAAATACAAATATACACATAAAATAATTTAAAATTGAATGAAATTAATATACAAAATAAACATAAAATAATTTAAATTTGTAATGAAATATGTACAAAATACACATATAAATAATGTAAATTTGTACGAAAATATATATACAAATACACATAAAATAACATGAATTTGTATAAAAATATATTTTCAAAATAAACATTAAATAATGTATATGCGTAAAAAAATATATACAAAGTACATATAAAATAATGTAAATTCGTATCAAAATAAATCAACAAAATACCAATAAAATAATATATATTTGAATGAAAATAAATTTACAAAATACACATAACATAAGTAAAATTTGTATTAAAATATATACAAAAATACCCAGAAATAATTTGAATTTATATGAAAATAGATATACAAAATACACATAAAACTGGGGTAAATTTCTTTTGAAATAAATATACAAAATACCCATAAAATATTGTAAATTTGTGTCAAAATATATCAACAAATACACAAAAAATAACGTAAATTTGAATAAAATATATATACAAAATACACATTAAATAATGGAAAAGTGTATAAAAATATATATACAAAATGCGCATAGAATAATGTAAAATCGTATCAAAATAAATGAACAGAATATCAATAAAATAATATAAATTTCTATGAAAATAAAGATGCAAAATACCCATAACATAACGCATATTTGTATAAAAATATATATACAAAAATACACATAAAATAATTAAATTTGTATTAAAATACATATACAAAATGAACATACAATAAGATAAATTTGTATTGAAATAGATATGCAAAATACACATCAAATAATGTAAATTTATATTAAAATATGTATACGAACACACAATAAATACACATAAAATGATATAAATACGAATAAAAATATATATACAAAATACACCTAAAATAATGTAAATTCGTATCAAATTCAATAAACTAAATTTCAATAAAAGAATGTATATATGTAGGAAAATAAATATACAAAATAATATATCAAATAACTAACATTTGTATAAAAATACATACAAAAATACACAAAAATAATTTCAATTTGTATGAAAATACAAAATACACATAAAATCAAATAAATTTGTATTGAAATACATATAAAAAATACACAAAATAATGTAAATTTGTATGAAAATATATAAACAAATAGACTTAAAGTAACGTATATAAGTATAAAATATATATAGAAAATGCACATTAAATAATATAAATATGTAAAATAAAATATATACAAAATACACATAGAACAATGTTAAATCGTATCAAAATAAATACACAGAATATTAATAAAATAATGTAAAATTGTAAGAAAATAAAGATGCAAAATAATCATTAAAAAAAGCATATTTTTATAAAAAAATATATACAAAAAAACACATCAAATAATTAAATTTGTATTAAAATAAATATACAAAATACATATACAATATGGTAAATTTGTATTGTAATAGATATGCAAAACACACATCAAACAATGTAAATTTGTTGCAAAATATATATACGAATAAACATAAAAAACGTAAATTTCTAGAAAAATATATATAAAAAATACACATAAAATGATGTAAATACGTATAAAAATATATATACAAAATACACATAAAATAATGTAAATTCGTACCAAAATAAATAAACAAAATACCAATAGAAGAATGTGAATTTGTATGAAAATAAATATACAAAATACACATAAAATAACGTAAATTTGTATAAAACTCTATACAAAAATACACAAAAGTAATTTAAATTTGTATGAAAATAGATATACAAAATATATATAAAATAAACTAAATTTGTATTGAAATATATATAAATAATACATAAAATAATGTATATTTGTATCAAAATAATTAAACAAATAAGCATAAAATAATGTAAATTTGTTTTAAAATATATAAACAAAATACACATTAAATTATGAAAATACGTATACAAAATATATACAAAATACACATATAATAATGTAAATTCGTATCAAAATACATAAACAAAATAATAATAAAAAAATGTAAATTTGTATGAAAAAATATATACAAAATACACATAAAATAACGCAAATTTCTATAAAAATATATGTACAAAAACGCACATCAAATACTTTAAATTTGTATAAAAATAAATAAACAAAATACACATCAAATAAGGCAAATTTACAATTAAAAAGTACAAAATACACTTAAAATAATGAAAATTTGTATATAAAACAACAACACAAATGTACACAAAATGAAATAAAATTGTATAAAAAATATATATACAAAACACATATTAAATAATGTTAATGCGTATAAATATATGTATAGAAAATACACATGAAATAATCTAAATTCGTATCGAAATAAATGAAGAAAATACCGATAAAATAATGTAATTTTGAATGAAAATATATATAGAAAATACACATAAAATAACGTAAATACAAATAAATATATACATATAAAATAATTTGAATTTGAATGAAAATAGATATAAAAATAAACATAAAATTAGGCAAATTTGTAATGAAATATATATACAAAATACACATAAAATAATGTAGATTTGTTTCAAAATATATATACGAATACACATAAAATAACGTAGATTTCTATAGAAATATATATACAAAATACACATGAAATGATGTAAATACGTATAAAAATATATATACAAAATAGACATTAAATAATGTAAAAAAAATATCAATAAAAGAATGTGTATTTGTATGAAAATACATATACAAAATACACATAAAATAACGTAAATTTGTAAAAACTATATACAAAAATACACAAAAATAATTTAAATTTGTATGAAAATAAATATACAAAATACACATAAAATTAGGTAAATTTGTATTGAAATACATATACAAAATACACATAAAATAATGTAAATTTGAATGAAAATATATAAACAAATACACTTAAATTAACGTAAATTTGTATAAAATATATATACAAAATACTCATTAAATAATGTAAATATGTATAAAAAAATATATATAAAACACAAATAGAATAATGTAAAATCGTATCAAAATAAATACACAGAATGTTAATAAAATAATGTAAATTTGTATGAAAATTTTGATGCAAAATACCCATAAAATAACGCATTTTTTATAAAAGTATATATACCAAAATACACATAAAATATTTAAATTTGTATTACAATAAATATACAAAATGCTCATACAATAAGGTAAATTTGTATTGAAATAGATATGCAAAATACATATAAAACAATGTAAATTTGTTTCAATATATATATACGAATACACATAAAATAACGTAGATTTCTATAAAAATATATATACAAAATACACATAAAATGAAGTAAATACGTATAAGAAAAGGTATACAAAATTCATAAAAAATAATGTAAATTCGTATCAAAATAAATAAACAAAATACCAATAAAAGAATGTGTATTTGTATAAATATAAATATACAAAATACACATAAAATAGCGTAAAATTGTATAAAACTATATACAAAAATTAACAAAAATAATTAAATTTGTATGAAAATAGATATACAAAAGACATAAAATAACTCATATTTAAAAAAAATATATACAAAAATACACATAAAATAATTAAATTTGTATTAAAATAAATATACAAAATACACATACTATACGGTAAATTTGTATTGAAATACATATGCAAAATACACATAAAATAATGTAAATTTGTATCAAAATAGATACGAATACACACAATAAAATAACGTAAATTTTTATGAAAATATATATACAAAATACACATAAAATAATGTAAATACGTAGAAAAATATATATACAAAATAAACATAAAATAATGTAAATTCGTATCAAAATAAATAAACAAAATTCCAATAAAAGAATGTATATTTGCAGGAAAAAAAAAATATATATATATATATATATTATAATATATAAATATATATATATATATATATATATATATATATAAATATATATATATATATATATATATATATATATATATATATATATATATATATATATATATATATATATATATATATATATATATATATATATAAAATAAATTTGTATTAAAATACATATACAAAATACACATAAAATAATGTAAATTTGTATGAAAATATATAAAAAAATACACATAAAATAACATAAATTTCCATAAAATATATATACAAAAGATACATTAAATAATGTAAATATGTATAAAAATATATAGAGAAAATACACAGAATAATGTAAAATCGTATCAAAATAAATAAACAGAATATCAATAAAATAATGTAAATTTGTATGAAAATAAAGATGCAAAATAACCATAAAATAACGCATATTTGTTTAAAAATATATATAAAAAAATACACATAAAATAATTAAATTTGTATTAAAATAAATATACAAAAGGCACATACAATAAAGAAAATTTGTATTGAAATAGATATGCAAAATACACATAAATAATGTAAATTTGTATCAAAATATAAATACGAATACACATAAAATACAGTAAATTTCTATGAAAATATATATTCAAAATACATATAAAATTTTGTAAATAAGTATAAAAATATATATATCAAATACACCTAAAATAATGTAAATTCGTATCAAAATAAATAAACAAAATTCCGATAAAAGAACGTATATTTGTAGGAAAATAAATATACAAAATACACATAAAATTACGAAAATTTGTATAAAAATATATACAAAAATACACAAAATTAATTTCAATTTCTATGAAAATAGATATACAAAATACACATATAATTTGTTAAATTTGTATTTAAATACATGTACAAAATACACATAAGATAATGTAAATTTGTATGAAATGAAAACAAATTCACATAAAATAACGTACATTTGTATAAAATATATATACAAAATATACATAGAATAATGTAAAATCGTATCAAAATAAATACACAGAATATCAATAAAATAATGTAAATTTGTTTGAAAATAAAGATGCAAAATACCCATAAAATAAAGCATATTTTTATAAAATTACATATACAAAAATACACATAGAATAATTAAATTTGTATTAAAATTAATATACAAATTTTCATTATTTTAGGTGTATTTGATATATATATTTTTTTACTTATTTACATAATTTTATATGTATTTTGAATATATATTTTCATAGAAATTTACTCTATTTTATGTGTATTCGTATATATATTATGATACAAATTTACATTATTTATGTGTATTTTGCATATCTATTTCAATACAAAGTTTCTTTATTGTATGTGCATTTTGTATATTTATTTTAATACAAATTTAATTATTTTATATGTATTTTTGTATATATATTTTTATACAAATATGTGTTATGATATGGGTATTTTGCATCTTTATTTTCATACATATTTACATTATTTTATTGATATTCTGTTTATTTATTTTGATACGATTTAACATTATTCTGCTTATTTTGTATATATATTTTTTTATACATATTTAAATTATTTAATGTATATTTTGTATATATATTTTATCCAAATTTACGTTATTTTAAGTGTATTTGTTTATATATTTTCATACAAATTAACATTATTTTATGTGTGTTTTGTATATGTATTTCAACACAAATTTGCCTAATTTTATGTGTATTTTGCATATCTATTTTCAAATAAATTTAAATTATTTTTGTGTATTATTGTATATATTTTTATACAAATTTTAGTTATTTTATTTGTATTTTGTATATATATTTTCCTACAAATGTACATTCTTTTATTGGAATTTTGTTTATTTATTTTGATACGAATTTACATTATTTTATGTGAATTTTGTATATATATTTTTCTACGTATTTACATTATTTTATGTGTATTTTGTATATCTATTTTCATAAAAATTTACATCATTTTATTGTGTGTATTCGTATATAATTTGATACAAATTTTATACAAATTCATGTTATTTTATGTGCAATTGTATATATATTTTCATACAAATTTACATTATTTTATGTGCATTTTTACATATATTTCATTACAAATTTACCTTATTTTATGTTTATTTTGTATATTTATTTCATTCAATTTTAAATTATTTTATGTGTATATTTGTATTTGTAATTAGGTTATTTTATGTGTATTTTCTATATATATTTTCATCCAAAATCACATTATTTTATTGGTATTTTGTTAATTTAATTCGATACGAATTTAGATTATTTCATAGGTATTTTGTATACATATTTTTATACGCATTTACATTATTTAATATGTGTTTTGTATATTTATTTTTTATGCAAATTTACTTTATTTAATGTGCATTTTTGTACATATATTGTTATTGAAATTTTGTATATGTTTCCTCATACAAATTTACATTATTTTATTGGTATTTTGTTTATCTATTTTGATACGAATTACATGATTTTTTGTATATTTTGTACATATTTTTTTATACGTATTTACATTATTTAATGTGTATTTTGTTTATATATTTCTAGACAAATTTGTATAAATATTTTGAGACAAATTTACATTATTTTATGTATGTTGTATATATATTTCAATTCAAATTTAGCTTATATTATGTGTATTTTGTATATCTATTTTCATACAAATTTAATTACTTGCGTGGATTTTTGTATATAGTTTTATATAAATTTACGTTATTTTATGTGTATTTTGTATATTTATATTTATACAAATACACATTCTTTTATTAGTATTTTGTTTATTTATTTTGATACGAATTTACATTATTTTATGTGTATTTTGTATACATTTTTTTATAAGTGTTTACTTCATTTTATGTAAATATTTTGATACAAATTTACATTATTTTATGTATTTTGTATATATATATATATATATATATATATATATATATATATATATATATATATATATATATATATATATATATATATATATATATATATATATATATATATATATTTATATATATATTGATATATATTTATATATATATATATAGATATTGTATATAGTTTTATACAAATTTACGTTATTTTATGTGTATTTTGTATATTTATATTTATACAAATACACATTCTTTTATTGGTATTTTGTTTATTTATTTTGATTCGAGTTTACATTATTTTATGTGTATTTTGTATAGATTTTATTATACGTATTTACTTAATTTTATGTGTATTTTGTATATATATTTTTATAGAAATCTACGTTATTTTATGTGTTTTCGTATATATATTTTGAAAAAAATTTACATTGTTTTGTATGTATATATATATATATATATATATATATATATATATGCATATATATATATATATATATATATATATATATATATATATATATATATTTTTTTTAAAAATGCGCTATTTTATGGGAATTTTCCATATTTATTTTTATACAAATTTACATTATTTTTTTGATACGATTTTACATTATTCTATTTGTTTTTTGTATATATTTTTTTATACACATTCACATTATTTAATGTGTATCTTGCATATATATTTTATACAAATTTACGTTATTTTAAGTGTATTTGTTTATATATTTTCATTCAAATTTACATTATTTTATGTGTATTTTGTATATGTATTTCAATACAAATTTACCTAATTTTATGTGTATTTTGTATATTTCTTTTCATACAAATTTAAATTATTTTTGTGTATTTTTGTATATAGTTTTATACAAATTTAGGTTATTTTATGAACGCATTTACATTATTTAATGTGTGTTTTCGATACATATTTTTATGCAAATTTACTTTATTTTATGTGCATTTTTGTACATATATTTTTATAGAAATTTGCGTTATTTTATGTGTATTTGTATATGTTTTCTCATACAAATTTACATTATTTTATTGCTATTTTGTTTATTTTGATACAAATTACATAATTATATATGTATTTTGTACATATTTTTTATACGTATTTACATTACTTAATATGTATTTTGTTTATATATTTTTAAACAAATCTACGTTATCATATGTATTTGTATAAATATTTTGATAGAATTTTACATTATTTTATGTATTTTTTATATACATTTCAATTCAAATTTAGCTTATTTTATCTGTATTTTGTAAATCTATTTTCATACAAATTTAATTACTTCTGTGTATTTTTGTATATAGTTTTATACAAATTTTCGTTATTTTATGTGTATTTTCTATATTTATATTTATACAAATACACATTCTTTTATTGGTATTTTGTTTATTTATTTTATACGATTTTACATTATTTTATGTGTATTTTGTATGCATTTTTTTATTCGTATTTACTTCATTTTAGGTGTATTTTGTATATATTTTTATAGAAATCTACGTTATTTTATGTGTATTCGTATATATATTTTGAAACAAATTTACATTGTTTTATATGTATTTTGCATATCTATTTCAATACAAATTTACCTTATTGTATGTGCATTTTTTATATTTATTTTAATACAAATTTTAATATTTTATATGTATTTTGGTATATATATTATTATAAAAAATGCGTTATTTTATGGGTATTTTGCATCTTTATTTTCATACAAATTTACATTATTTTATTAATATTCTGTGTATTTATTTTGATATGATTTTACATTATTCTATTTGTGTTTTGTATATATTTTTTTATACATATTTACATTATTTAATGTGTATTTTGTATATATATTTGATACAAATTTACGTTATTTTAAGTGTATATGTTTATATATTTTCATTCAAATTTACATTATTTTATGTGTATTTTGTATATGTATTTCAATATAAACTTACCTAATTTTATGTGTATTTTGTATATTTATTTTCATACAAATTTAAATTATTTTTGTGTATTTCTGTAAATAGTTTTATACAAATTTAGGTTATTTTATGTGTATTTTGTATATCTATTTTCATACAAATACACATTCTTTTATTGATATTTTGTTTATTTATTTTGACGCGAATTTACATTATTTAATGTGTATTTTGTATATATATTTTTATACGTATTTACATCATTTCATGTGTATTTTGTATTTATATTTCTATAGAAATCTATGTTATTTTATGTGTATTCATATATAGATTTTGAAACAAATTTACACTTTTATGTGTATGTTGCATATTTTTTCAATACAAATTTACCTTATTGTATATGCATTTTGTATAATAATTTTAATACAAATTTAATTATTCCCTGTGTATTTTTGTATATGTATTTTTATAAAAATATGCTTTATTTTATGGGTATTTTTGCATCTTTATTTTCATACAAATTTACAATATTTTATTGATATTCTGCTCATTCATTTTGATACGATTTGACATTATTCTATGTGTATTTTTTTTATATTTTTCATACAAATTTACGTTATTTTATGTGTATTTGTTTATATATTTTGACACAAATTTACAATATTTTATGGGTATTTTGTATATATATTTCAAAAGAAATTTACCTAGTTTTATGTGTATTTTGTATATCTATTTTCATACAATCTCAAATTATTTCTCTGTATTTTTGTATATATTTTAATACAAATTTTAGTTATGTTATGTGTTTTTTGTAAATTTATTTTCATTTCAATATATATTATTTTATTGGTATTTTGTTGATTTATATTGATACGAATTTACATTATTTTATATGTACTTTGTATATATATTTTTATACGCATTTACATTATTTAATATTTATTTTATATATATATTTTTATACAAGTTCATGGTATTTTATGTGTATTTGTATATATATTTTCATATAAATTTTCATTATTTTATGTGTATTTTGTATATATTTTTCATTACATATATATTTTTTATACAAATTCATGGTATTTTATGTGTATTTGTATATATATTTTCATATAAATTTACATTAATTTATGTGTATTTCGTATATATTTTTCATTACAAATTTACCTTATTTTAAGTCTATTTTGTATGTGTATTTTGTATATTTATATCTATACAAATACACATTCTTTTATTGGTATTTTGTTTATTTATTTTGATTCGAATTTACATTATTTTATGTATATTATATATATATATTTTTTTATACATATTTACATTATTTAATGTGTATTTTGTATATATATTTGATACAAATTTACGTTATTTTAGGTGTATATGTTTATTTATTTTCATCCAAGTTTACATTATTTTATGTGTATTTTGTATATGTATTTCATTACAAATTTACCTAATTTGATGTGTATTTTGTATATTTATTTTCATACAAATTTAAATAATTTTTTGTGTATTTTTGTATATAGTTTTATACAAATTTAGGTTATTTTATGTGTATTTTGTATATCTATTTTCATACAAATACACATTCTTTTATTGATATTTTGTTTATTTGTTTTGACACGAATTTACATTATTTAATGTGTATTTTGTATATATATTTTTATACTTATTTACGTCTTTTCATGTGTATTTTGTATATATATTTCTATATAAATCTACGTTATTTTATCTGTATTCGTTTATATATTTTGTAACAAACTTACATTGTTTTATGTGTATTTTGCATATTTTTTCAATACAAATTTACCTTATTGTATGTGCATTTTGTATATTAATTTTAATACAAATTCAATTATTCTATGTGTACTTTTGTATATGTATTTTTTAAAAAATATGCTGTATTTTTTGGGTATTTTGCATCTTTATTTTCATACAAATTTACATTATTCTATGTGTATTTTGTATATATATTTTTAAAAAACGTACGTTATTTTATGTGTATTTGTTTTCATTTCATACAAATTTATATTATTTTATGTGTATTTTGTACATGTACTTAAATACAAATTTAACTAATTAAATGAGTATTTTGTAGATCTATTTTTATACAAATTGAAACTATTTTTGTTTATTTTTGTATATATTTTTATTCAAATTTTCGTTATTTTATGTGTATTTTGTATATTTATTTTCCTACAAATATACGTTCTTTTATCTGAATTTTGTTTATTGAATTTGATACGAATTTACCTTATTTTAGGTGTATTTTGTATATATATTTTTATATAAATATAAATATACAAAATACACATTAAATAACGTAAATTTGTATAAAACTATACACAAAAATACACAAAAGTAATTAAATTTGTATAAAAATAGATATACAAAATACACATAAAATAAGCTAAATTTGAATTGAAATATATATACAAAGTGCATAAAATAATGTAAATTTGTATCAAAATATTTGTAAAAATACACATATAATAAAGTGAATTTGTATAAAAAATATATAAACAAAATACTCATTAAATAATGTAAATACGTATAAAAAATTTGTACAAAATACACATATAATAATGTAATTCGTATCAAAATAAATAAACAAAATACCAATAAAATAATGTAAATTTGTATGAGATAACATATGCAAAACACACATAAAATAACAAATTTAAATTATTTTTTGTGTATTTTGGTATATAGTTTTATACAAATTTAGGTTATTTTATGTGTATTTTGTTTATCTATTTTCATACAAATACATATTCTTTTATTGATATTATATTTATTTATTTTGACACGAATTTACATTATTTAATGTGTATTTTGTATATAAATTTTTATACGTATTGACATCATCTCAAGTGTATTTTGTATATAAATTTCTATAGAAATATGCGTTATTTTATATGTATTCGTATATATATTTTGAAACAAATTTACATTGTTTTATGTGTATTTTGCATATTTTTTCAAAACAAATCTACCTTATTGTATGTGCATTTTGTATATTATTTTTAATACATATTTAATTATTGAATATGTATTTTTCTATATATATTTTTATAAAAAATATGCTTTATTTTATGGGTATTTTGATTCTTTATTTTCATACAAATTTACATTATTTTATTGATATTCTGGTTATTTATTTTGATACGATTTTACATTATTCTATGTGTATTTTGTATATATATTTTATACAAATGTACGTTATTTTATGTGTATTTGTTTTCATTTCATACAAATCTACATTATTTTATGTGTATTTTGTACATGTATTTGAAGACAAATTTAACAAATTATATGTGTATTTTGTATATCTATTTTTATACAAATTGAAATTATTTTTGTGTTTTTTTTTTTGGATATATTATTATACATATTCTCGTTATTTTATGTGTATTTTGTATATTTATTTTCCTACAAATATACTTTCTTTTATCGGAATTTTGTTTATTTATTTTGATATGAATTTACATTATTTTAGGTGTATTTGGTATATATATTTTTTAAACTATTTACATAAATTTATATGTATTTTGTATGTATATTTTCATAGAAATTTACTCTATTTTATGTGTATTCGTATATATATTTTGATACAAATTTATATTATTGATGTGTATTTTGCATATCTATTTCAATACAAATTTATTTTATTGTATGTGCATTCTGTATATTTATTTCAACACAAATTTAATTATTTCATGTGTATTTTTGTATATATATTTTTATGCAAATATGCGTTATTATATGGGTATTTTGCATCTTTATTTTCACACAAATTTACATTATTTTATTGATATTCTGTTTATTTATTTTGATACGATTTAATATTATTCTATGTGTATTTTATATATATATTTTTATACATATTTACATTATTTAATGTATGTCTTGTATATATATTTTATGTGTATTTTGTATATATATTTTTATAGAAATCTACGTTATTTTATGTGTATTCGTATATATATTTTGAAACAAATTTACATTGTTTTATATGTATTTTGCATATCTATTTCAATACAAATTTACCTTATTGTATGTGTATTTTGTATATTTATTTTAATACAAATTTATTTTTTTATGTGTATATTTGTCTATATATTTAAAAAAAAAAAGGCGTTATTTATTGGGTATCTTGCTTCTTTATTTTCATACAAATTTACATAATTTTATTAATATTCTGTGTATTTATTTTGATACGATTTTACATTATTCTATTTGTGTTTTGTATATATTTTTTTATACATATTTACATTATTTAATTTGTATTTTGTATATATATTTTATACAAATTTACGTTATTTTAAGTATATTTGTTTATGTATTTTAATTCAAATTTACATTATTTTATGTTTATTTTGTATATGTATCTCAATACAAATTTACCTAATTTTATGTGTATTTTGTATATTTATTTTCATACAAATTTGAATTATTTTTGTGTATTTTTGTATATAGTTTTATACAGTTTTAGGTTATCTTATGTGTATTTTCTATATCTATTTTCATACAAATACACATTCTTTTATTGATATTTTGTTTTTTTATTTTGACGCGAATTTACATTATTTAATGTGTATTTTGTATATATATATATATATATATATATATATATATATATATATATATATATATAATATATATATATATATATATATATATATATATATATATATATATATATATATATATATATATATATATATATATATATATATATATATATATATATATATATTTTTTTTTTTTTTTTTATACGTATTTACATCAATTCATGGGTATTTTGTATATATATTTCTTTAGAAATCTTCGTAATTTTATGTGTATTCGTATATATATTTTGAAACAAATTTACACTGTTTTATGTGTATTTTGCATATTTTTTCAATACAAATTTATCTTATTGTATCTTCATTTTGTATATTGATCTTAATACAATTTTAATTATTCTATGTGTATTTTTGGATAAGTATTTTTATAAAAATATGGTTTATTTTATGGTTATTTTGCATCTTTATTTTCATACAAATTTATATTATTTTATTGATATTCTGTGTATTTATTTTGATGCGATTTTACATTATTCTATGTGTATTTTGTATATATATTTTATACAATTGTACGTTATTTTATGTGTATTTGTTTTCATTTCATACAAATTTACATTATTTTATGTTTATTTTGTACTTGTATTTAAATACAAATTTAACTAATTATATGTGTATTTTGTATATCTATTTTCATACAAATTGAAATTATTTTTTTTTTTTTTTTGTATATATATTTATACAAATTTTCGTTATTTTATGTGTATTTTCTATATTTATTTTCCTACACATATACGTTCTTTTATCGGAATTTTGTTTATTTATTTTGATACGAATTTACATTATTTTAGGTGTATTTGGTATATATATATTTATACTTTTTTAAATAATTTTATATGTATTTTGTATGTATATTTTCATAGAAATTTGCTCTATTTTATGTGTATTCGTAAATATATTTTGATACAAATTTACATTATTTATGTGTATTTTGCATATCTATTTCAATACAAATTTTTTTTATTGTATGTGCATTTTGAATATCTATTTTAATACAAATTAAATTATTTTATATGTATTTTTGTATATATATTTTTATGCAAATATGCTTTATTATATGGGTAATTTGCGTCATTATTTTTATACAAATTTATGTTATTTTATTGATATTCTGTTTATTTATTTTGATACGATTTAACATTATTCTATGTGTATTTTGTATATATTTTTTTAATACATATTTACATTATATAATGTTTATTTTGTATATATATTTTATCCAAATTTACGTTATTTTATATGTATTTGTTTATATATTTTTATACAAATTTACATTATTTTATGTGTATTTTGTATATGTATCTCAATATAATTTTGCCTAATTTTATCTGTATTTTGCATATATATTTTCAAAAAAATTTAAATAATTTTTTGTGTATTTTTGTATATATTTTAATACAAATTTTAGTTATTTTATTTGTATTTTGTATATATATTTTCCTACAAATATACATTCTTTTATTGGAGTTTTGTTTATTTATTTTAATTCGAATTTACATTATTTTATGTGTATTTTGAATATATATTTTTCTACGTATTTAAATTATTTTATGTGTATTTTGTATATACATTTTCATAAAAATTTACGTTATTTTATTGTGTATTCGTATATATTTTGATACAAATTTTATACCAATTCATGTTATCTCATGTGTATTTGTATATATATTTTCATACAAATTTATGTTATTTTATGAGTACTTTTACATATATTTCATTACAAATTTACTTTATTTTATGTTTATTTTGTATATTTATTTCATTCAATTTTAAATTATTTTATATGTATATTTGTATTTGTATTTAGGTTATTTTATGTGTATTTTCTATATATAGTTTTCATCCAAAATTACATTATTTTATTGGTATTTTCTTAATTTAATTCGATACGAATTTAGATTATTTCAAAGGTATTTTGTATACATTTTTTATACTCATTAACATTATGTAATGTGTGTTTTGTAAATATTTTTTAATGCAAATTTATTTTATGTGCATTTTTGTACATATATTTTTATAGAAATTTGCGTTATTTTATGTGTATTTTGTATATGTTTTCTCATACAAATTTTTATTATTTTATTGGTATTTTGTTTATTTATTTTGATACGAATTACATGATTATATGTGTATTTTGTACATTTTTTTTATACGTAATTACATTATTTAATGTGTATTTTGTTTATATATTTTTGTATAAAATTTACGTAATTATATGTGTATTTGTAAAAATATTTAGATACAAATTTACTTTATTTTATGTATTTTGTATATATATTTCAATTCAAATTCAGTTTATTTTGTGTGTATTTTATATATCTGTTTTCACACAAATTTAAATACTTATGTGTATTTTTGTATATAGTTTTATATAAATTTACGTTATTTTATGTGCATTTTGTATATTTATATTTATACAAATACACACTCTTTTATTGGTATTTTGTTTATTTATATTTATACGAATTTACATTATTTTATGTGTATTTTGTATACATTTTTTTTTACGTATTTACTTAATTTTATGTGTATTTTGTATATGTATTTTTATAGAAATCTACGTTATTTTATGTGTATTCGTATATATATTTTGAAACAAACTTACATTATTTTATATGTATTTTGCATCTGAATTTCAATACAAATTTACCTTATTGTATGTGCATTTTGTATATTTATTTTAATACAAATTCAAATATTTTATTTGTATTTTGGTATCTATAATTTTATAAAAAATGCGTTATTTTATAGGTATTTTGCATCTTAATTTTCATACAAATTTAAATTATTTTATTAATATTCTGTTTATATATTTTGATACGATTTTACATTATTATATTTGTGTTTTGTATATATTTTTTTCTACATATTTACATTATTTAATGTGTATTTTGTATATATATTTCATACAAATTTACGTTATTTTATGTGTATTTGTTTATATATTTTCATTCAAATTTACATTATTTTATGTGTATTTTGTATATGTATTTCAATACAAATTTATCTAATTTTATGTGTATTTTGTATATTTCTTTTCATACAAATTTAGATTATTTTTGTGTACTTTTGTATATAGTTTTATACAAATTAAGCTTATTTTATGTGTATTTTGTATATCTATTTTCATATAGTTACACATTCTTTTATTGATATTTTGTTAATTTATTTTGACGCGAGCTTACATTATTTAATGTGTATTTTATATATATATTTTTATACGTATTTATATAATTTCAGGTGTATTTTGTATATATATATATATATATATATATATATATATATATATATATATATATATATATATATATATATATATATATATATATATATATATATATATATATATATATATATATATATATATATATATATATATATATTTCTATAGAAATCTACGTTATTTTATGTGTATTCGTATATATATTTTGAAACATATATACACTGTTTTATGTGTATTTTACATATTTTTTCAATACAAATTTACCTTATTGTATGTGCTTTTTTTATGTTAATTTTAATACAAATTTAATTATTTTATGAGTATTTTGCATCTTTATTTTCATACAAATTTACATTATTTTATTGATATTCTGTGTATTTATTTTAATTCTATTTAACATTATTCTATGTGTATTTTATTTATATCTTATACAAATATACGTTACTTTATGTGTATTTGTTTTCTTTTCATACAAATTTTCATTATTTTATGTGTATTTTGTACATGTATTTAAATGTGTATTTTGAGTACATATATTTCATTGCAAATTAAAATTATTTTATGTTTATTTTGTATATTAATTTCATTCAATTTTAAATTATTTTATGTGTATATTTGTATTTGTATTTAGGTTATTTTATATGTATTTTCTATATATATTTTCATCCAGAAATATATTATTTTATTGGTATTTTGTTAATTTAATTCGATACGAATTTAGATTAATTGATAGGTATTTTGTATACATATTATATACGCATTTACATTATTTAATGTGTGTTTTGTATATATATTTTTATGCAAATTTACTTTATTTGATGTGTATTTTTGTACATATATTTTTAAAGAAATTTGCGTTATTTTATGAGTATTTTGAATGTGTTTTCTCATACAAATTTACATTATTTTATTGGAATTTTATTCATTTATTTTGATACGAATTACATGATTATACGTGTATTTTCTACATATTTCTTATACGTATTTACATTATTTAATGTGTATTTTGTTTACATATTTTTATACAAATTGACGTTATTATATGTGTATTTGTATAAATATTTTGATACAAATTTACATTATTTTATGTATTTTGTATATATCTTTCAATTAAAATTTAGCTTATTTTATGTGTTTTTTGTATATCTATTTTTATATGTACAAAATACACTTGAAATTATGTAAATACGTATAAAAACATATACACAAAATACACATTAAATAATGTAAATTCGTGTCAAAATAAATAACAAAATATCAATAAAAGAATGTGTATTTGTATGAAAATACATATAAAAAATACAGATAAAATAACATAAATTTGTATCAAACTAAATACAAAAAAACACAAAAATATTTTAAATTTGTATGAAAATAAATATACAAAATACACATAAAATTAGATAAATTTGTATTGAAATACATATACAAAATACACATAAAATAATGTAAATTTGAATGAAAATATATAAACAAATACACTTAAATTAACGTAAATTTGTATAAAATATATATACAAAATACTCATTAAATAATGTAAATATGTATAAAAAATATACACCCAAAACACAAATATATGCACAAAAATGCACATAAAATAAAGTAAATTTGCATAAAAATATGTATCGAAAAAACACAATAAATAATGTAAATGCGTACATAAAATAACCTAAATTTGTATAAAACTGTATACAAAAATACACAAAAATAATTTAAATTTGTATGAAAAGAAATATACAAAATACACATAAATTTAGGTAAATTTGTATTGAAATACATATACAAAATACACATAAAATAATGTAAATTTGAATGAAAATATATAAACAAATACACTTAAAATAACGTATATTTGTATAAAATATATATGCAAGATACACATTAAATAATGTAAATGTGTATAAAAAAAATATATACAAAGAACAAATAGAATAATGTAAAATCGTAGCAAAATAAATACACAGAATATCAGAAAAATAATGTAAATTTGTATAAAAATAAAGATGGAAAATTCCCATAAAATAGCGCATTTTTTATAAAAATATATATATACCAAAATACACATAAAATATTTAAATTTGTATTGAAATAAATATACAAAATGCACATACAGTAAGGTAAATTTCTATTGAAAGAGATATTCAAAAATACATATAAAACAATGTAAATTTGTTTCAAAATATATATACGAAAACACATAAAATAACGTAGATTTCTATAAAAATATATGTACAAAATAAATATACAAATCAAAATAAAATAAACAAAATACCAATAAAAGAATATGTATTTGTATACAAAATACACAAAAGTAATTAAATTTGTATGAAAATAGATATACAAAATACACATATTATAAGCTAAATTTGAATATATATATATATATATATATATATATATATATATATATATATATATATATATATATATATATATATATATATATATATATATATATATATATATATATATATATATATATATATATAAAAGAAGTAAACTTATATATATATATACATAATATTATAAAATAATGTAAATTTGTATCAAAATAAATAAACAAAATACTAATAAAAGAATGTGTATTATTTGTATAATATAAATATACAAAATACATAAATAAACGTAAATTTATGTAAAACTATATACAAAAATAATTAAATTTGTAATTAAATTTATATACAAATATATACATATAATAATATAAATATAAAAATATATATATATATATATATATAAATATAAAATTTGTCTCAAAATATTTATACAAATTTGTATAGAACAAAATACTCATTAAATAATGTAAATGCGTGGAAAAAAATATGTACAAAATATACAAAAAATCATGTAATTTGTATCAAAATAGATAAACAAAATACCAATAAATAATGTAAATTTGTATGAGAAAACATATACAAAATACACAAAAAATAACGCAAATTTCAAAAACAATATATGTACGAAAATGAACATTAAATAAAGTACATTTGCATAAAAAATAAATATACAAAACACATATTAAATAATGTAAATCCGTATAAAAATATGTATACAAAATAACTATGAAATAATCTAAATTCGTATCGAATTAAATTAACAAAATACCAATAAAATAATGTTATTTTGGATGAAAATATATATAGAAAATACACATAAAATAACCTAATTACAAATACAAATATACACATAAAATAATTTAAAATTAAATGAAATAAATATACAAAATAAACAAAAAATAAGGTAAAGTTGTAATGAAATATATGTAAAAATGCACATAAAATAATGTAAATTTGTATGAAAATATATATTCAAATACACATAAAATAACATGAATTTGTATAAAATTTGTATCAAATTATATACGAATACACACAATAAAATGATGTAAATTTTTATGAAAATAGATATACAAAATACACATAAAATAATGTAAAAACGTAGAAAAATATATATACAAAATACACATAAAATAATGTAAATTTGTATCAAAATAAATAAACAAAATTCCAATAAAAGAATGTACATTTGTAAGAAAATATATATACAAAGTACAAATAAAATAACTAAAATTGTATAAAAATATATACAATAATACACAAAAATAATTTAAATTTGTTTGAAAATAGATATGCAAAATACACATAAAATTAGGGAAATTTGTGTTGAAATACATATACAAAACACACATAAAATAATGTTAATATGTATGAAAATATATAAACAAATACACTTAAAATAACGTAAATTTGGATAAAATATATATACAAAATATACAATAAATAATTTAAATATGTATAAAAAATATATATACAAAATGAGCATAATTATGTTAAGTCGTATCAAAATATATAAACAGAATATCAATAAAATAATGTAAATATGAAAGAAAATAAAGATGCAAAATACCCATATCATAACGCATATTTGTATAAAAATATATATACAAAAATACATATAAAATAATTAAATTTGTATTAAAATAAATATACAAAATGCACATACAATGAAGAAACTTTGTATTGAAATAGATATGCAAAATACACATAAATAATGTAAATTTGTATTATAATATATATACGAATACACATAAAATAGAGTAAATTTCTATGAAAATATATATTCAAAATACATATAAAATTATGTAAATAAGTAAAAAAATATATATATATCAAATACACCTAAAATAATGAAAATTTGTATATTAATTTTAATACAAATTTAATTATTCTATGTGTATTTTTGTATATGTAATTTTATAAAAATATGCTTTATTTTATGGGTATTTTGCATCTTTATTTTCAAACAAATTTACATTATTTTATTGATATCCTGTGTATTTATTTTAATACGATTTTACATTATTCTATGTATATTTTGTATATATATTTTATACAAATGTACGTTATTTTATGTGAATTTGTTTTCATTTCATACAAATTTACATTATCTTATGTGTATTTTGTACATGTATTTAAATACAAATTTAACTAATTATATGTGTATTTTGTATATCTATTTTCATAGAAATTGAAATTAATTTTGTGTATTTTTGTATATATTTTTATACAAATTTTCGTAATTTTATGTGTATTTTGTATATTTATTTTCCTACAAATATACGTTCTTTTATCGAAATTTTGTTTATTTATTTTGATACGAATTTACATTATTTTAGGTTTATATGATATATATATATTTTTATACTTATTTACATAATTTTTATGTATTTTGAATATATATTTTCATAGAAATTTACTGTATTTTATGTGTATTCGTATTTATATTTTGATACAAATTTACATTATTTATGTGTATTTTGCATATCTATTTCAATACAAATTTTCTTTATTGTATGTGCCTTTTATATATTTATTTTAATACAAATTTAATTATTTTATGTGTATTTTTTGATATATATTTTTAAACAAATATGCGTTATTTTATGGGTATTTTGCATCTTTATTTTCATACAAATTTACATTAATTTATTGATATTCTGTTTATTTATTTTGATACGATTTTACATTATTCTGTGTATTTTCTCTATATATTTTTATACATATTTAAATTATTTAATGTATATTTTGTATATATATTTTATGGAAATTTACGTTATTTTATATGTATTTTTTTATATATTTTCATACAAATTTACATTATTTTATGTGTATTTTGTATAATGTATTTTAATACAAATTTGCCTAATTTTATGTGTATTTTGCATATCTATTTCCAAACAAATTTAAATTGTTTTTGTTAATTTTTGTATATATTATTATACAAATTTTTGTAATTTTATTTGTATTATATATATGTATATATATATATATATATATATATATATATATATATATATATATATATATATATATATATATATATATATATATATATATATATATATATATAGATATATATATATAGATATAGATATATATATATATATATATATATATATATATATATATATATATATATATATATATATTTTTTTTTTTTTTTACTACAAATATACATTCTTTTATTGGAATTTTGTTTATTTATTTTGATACGAATTTACATTATTTTATGTTTATTTTGTATATATATTTTTCTACGTATTTACATTATTTTATGTGTATTTTGTATATATATTTTCATAAAAAATTATGTTATTTTATTGTGTGTATTTGTATCTATTTTGATACAAATTTACATTATTTTATGTGTATTTTGCATATGTATTTCAATACAAATTTACCGTATAGTCGGGCGTGCTTTGCTCTTTCTTTAGCCTGTAAAACAATTTTCTCTCCTTGACTGAGTGTTTAATTTCGCTGTTAAACTAAGGTGGGGTTTTATTATTGTTACTTCGCTTCTCACACAAAGGGACGAATGTGTTCTGCTGAGTGAGTAAGTGATTTTTAAAGCTTAGCCAGCCGTCCCCTACATTACCGTCATCTGATAGTTGCATTTCTATTAGTTTTCGTCGGATTTCTACGAAGTTTGCTCTTTTGAAATCGGGCACCTTTACTTTATTTTCAGTCACTGATGTTTGAGCTCTAATGTCGACGCGGATTAATTTATGATCGCAAGAACCAAGGTGTTCTCCTACCGTGACATTACTGACTATATAAAAAAAAAATTAGTCGGTCCAAATTAGCTCGGCCAATTTGCACCGAGAAGCCCCTCCCCCATTCTGGCTAAGCTCCGCCCCCTTTCACCTGATTGGCTGTTGATGACATCATAGACTGTATCAAAGACACGTACCAAATATATATGATTGAGATAATCTAGCTTCTTTCATGATTAAAAAATGTTCGAAACTTAATTGAATAACGACACTCTACTTAAACAATCAATGAGTCAATGACATCACCTAAGAAACAAAGTACAATCATAATACTGCAAGTTTTCAAGGGAGAACGGGCCCAGCAAAACGAGCACTGAAGGCGATGATAGTAGGCTAAGGCTACCTATAAAGTAATGCACACTTTCCGTCATTATTTCCTACATAGCTCATTCACATAGGCATACCAAATTCATTGGTATTTTGTTTATCTATTTTGATATGGATTTACATTATATGATGTGTATTTTGTATGTATATTTTTATACGTATTTACATCATTTTATGTGTATTTTGTATATATATTTTTATACAAATTTACTTTATTTTATGTGTATTTGAATGTATATTTTGATACAAATTTACATTATTTTATGTGTATTTTGCATATCTATTTCAATACAAATTTACCTTATTGTATGTGTATTTTGTATATTTATTTTAAGACAAATTTAAATTATTTTATGTGTATTTTTGTACATATATTTTTATATAAATTTACATCTTTTATGTGTATTTTGTATATTTATTTTCATGCAAATTTACACTATTTTATTAGTATTTTATTTATTTATTCTGATACGAATTTACATTTTTTATGTGTATTTAGTATATATATTTTTTATACATATATACATTATTTAATGTGTATTTTCTATATATATTTTTATACAAATTTACGTTAATTTTATGAGTAATTTGCCTATTTTTCAAATAGAAATTTATATTATTTTATTGATGTTTTGTTTATTTATTTCAATACGAATTTAAATTATTTTATGTGTATTTTGTATATATTCGGTATACATATTTATATTTTTTAATGTGTATTTAGTATATATATATATATATATATATATATATATATATATATATATATATATATATATATATATATATATATATATATATATATATATATATATATATATATATATATATATATATATATATATATATATATATATATATATATATATATATATATATAAATTTACGTTATTTTATGTGTATTTGTTTATATATTCTGATATAAATTTACATTATTTTATGTGTATTTTGTATACATATTTCAATACAAATTTAGATTATTTTTTTGTGTATTTTTGTAGATATTTTTACAAAATTATGTTATTTTATGTGTATTTTATATATTTATTTTCATACAAATTTATATTATTTAACTGATATTTTGTTTATTTATTTTGATACGAATTTACATTAATTTATATCTATTTTATATATATATTTTTATACGTATTTACATTATTTAATGTATTTTTTGTATATATATTTTTATTCAAATTCACGTTATTTGATGTTTATTTGTATATATATTTGTTATAAATTTACATTTTCTATGTGGTTTTTGTAATATATTTCAATATAAATTTACCTATTTTATGTGTATTTTGTATATTTGTTTATATATATATATATATATATATATATATATATATATATATATATATATATATATATATATATATATATATTTATATATATATATATATATATATATATATATATATATATATATATATATATATATATATATATATATAATTATTATATGTTTATTTTATTTCAACAAATTTACGTTACTTTATGTATATTTTGTATATATATTTTCATACAAATTTACATTATTTTATTAGAATTTTTTATTTCTTTTGATACGAATTTACTTTATTTTATTTGTATATATATATATATATATATATATATATATATATATATATATATATATATATATATATATATATATATATATATATATATATATATATATATATATATATATATATATATATATATATATATATATATATATATATATATAAATTTACGTTATTTTATGTGTATTTGTTTATATATTCTGATATAAATTTACATTTTGTATACATATTATATGTGTATTTTGTATACATATTTCAATACAAATTTAGATTATTTTTTTGTGTATTTTTGTAGATATTTTTACAAAATTATGTTATTTTATGTGTATTTTATATATTTATTTTCATACAAATTTATATTATTTAACTGATATTTTGTTTATTTATTTTGATACGAATTTACATTAATTTATATCTATTTTATATATATATTTTTATACGTATTTACATTATTTAATGTATTTTTTGTATATATATTTTTATTCAAATTCACGTTATTTGATGTTTATTTGTATATATATTTGTTATAAATTTACATTTTCTATGTGGTTTTGTAATATATTTCAATATAAATTTGTTTATATATATATATATATATATATATATATATATATATATATATATATATATATATATATATATATATATATATATATATATATATATATATATATATATATATATATATATATATATATATATATATATATATATATATATATATATATATATATATATATATATATATATATATATATATATATATATATATATATATATATATATATATATATATATATAATTATATAATTATTATATGTTTATTTTTATTTTAACAAATTTACGTTACTTTATGTATATTTTGTATATATATATTTTCATACAAATTTACATTATTTTATTAGAATTTTTTATTTCTTTTGATACGAATTTACTTTATTTTATTTGTATTATATATATATATATATATATATATATATATATATATATATATATATATATATATATATATATATATATATATTACGTATCTACATTATTTAATGTGTATTCTGTATATAAATATTGTTACACGTATTTACATTCTTTAATGTGTATTTTGTATTTTTAAACAAATTTACTTAATTTTATGGGTATTTGTATATATATTTTAATACAAATTTAAATTATTTTATATGTATTTTACATATCTATTTCAATACAAATTTACCTTATTTGATGTTTATATTTGTATTTTTATTTTCATACAAATTTAAACTATTTTATGTGTATATTTGTATTTGTTTTTACGGTATTTCATGTATTATATATATATATATATATATATATATATATATATATATATATATATATATATATATATATATATATATATATATATATATATATATATATATATATATATATATATATATATATATATATATATATATATATATATATATATATATATATATATATATATATATTATTTTATTGGTATTTTGTTTATTTATTTTATACGAATTTATATTACTTTAGGTGTATTTTGTATATATATTTTTATACTTATTTACATTATTTAATGTGTATTTTCCATATATGTTTTTATACAAATTTACGTTATTTTAAATTATGTGCGTTAGTATTGTTATTTTGATGCAAATTTACATTATTTTATGTGTATTCTGGATATCTATTTGAATACAAATTTGCCTGATTTTATGTGTATTTTGTATATTTATTTTCATACAAAGTTAAATTATTATATGTATATTTTTGTACATATATTTTTATACATTTTTTTTATATTTTCCTACCTCCTCATTCATTCGATCATCCATCCATCTCTACATTTGTCCCTTCGTGGGACCATGGACCTTTGTCGGGTGAAAGCCACAGAGTTATATAACTCTCTGGTGACAGCCCATGAGTTGGGCTGCAAGTATGGCAAGACAGTTTTAACTTTTCCTCGGTCCTTCCTCCCGTCCTTGTCTGCCTCGGTATATATATATATATATATATATATATATATATATATATATATATATATATATATATATATATATATATATATATATATATATATATATATATATATATATATATATATATATATATATATATATATATATATATATATATATATATATATATATATATATATATATATATATATATATATATATATATATATATATATATATATATATATATATATATATATATATATATATATATATATATATATATATATATGGTATCCGGTCATTTCGCCCACATGACCAGTTCGCCCACAGCAAAAAGTCATTTCGCCCAAAGTCAGTTCGCCCACACTGAGGAGTCAGTTCGCCCACACTGAGGAGTCAGTTCGCCCACACTGAGGAGTCAGTTCGCCCACACTGAGGAGTCAGTTCGCCCACACTGAGGAGTCAGTTCGCCCACACCGAGGAGTCAGTTCGCCCACACTGAGGAGTCAGTTCGCCCACACCGAGGAGTCAGTTCGCCCACACTGAGGAGTCAGTTCGCCCACACTGAGGAGTCAGTTCGCCCACACTGAGGAGTCAGTTCGCCCACACTGAGGAGTCAGTTCGCCCACACTGAGGAGTCAGTTCGCCCACACTGAGGAGTCAGTTCGCCTACACTCGCTAGAGTCAGTTTTCCCACAAGAGAGAGAGAGAGAGAGAGAGAGAGAGAGAGAGAGAGAGAGAGAGAGAGAGAGAGAACGGATTGAATGAGTGCTTCTTATAGTTAAATGGTTAACCAGTTAAATAGTTTAATCGAATTATAAAAATGAACCGTGAAAGTAGGTCTCGTCATTTCAGAAGGCCATCGTATGCACTCAGTTCCTGACATGATGGCAGTCTGTCCAGAACTCTGTATTTCGTGTGGTTTTCCTGTACGGCCAAGACAGGAAGGGCTACAGTGCGAGTTCTGCTGCAGGTGGCAACACAGAAAATGTGATACCGGTGTATCAAGAGGAGATTATTGGGCAGCCGTGAGGTCTGACAATACAATTGACTGGACTTGTACTTTGTGCACTAAGGAAGAAGCTACATCTCAAGACATTTCAACTGAAGTAGAATCTTCATTTGGTGTACATCTGCAAGACAATTTGAATGAAGAACAAGGTATTTCTTCACTGGAACTTGAAACATCACTTGATGACCCACCCCTGCAAAGTGAGGCACAAGTTAACCCTCCTGTGTTGCCCTCGTTTCAGCTATTTGAGGGTGGCACCAAAAGAGGTCAAAACAAGCTTATTGATGATCTTGGATACACTTATAACATCAAACTAGGAAGGCCAAATGTAACATATTGGCAATGTACCGTCCGGCCCAAGGACAATCCCTGCAAAGCAACGGTCACACAAAGAAATAAGACCTTTGTGAAAAGAAATACACACAATCATCCTCCGTCTGCCGATTCATCTTCAACAACAAACATCACATCTCAGGTGAAGAAAATGGCAGTACAAGATATCTTCAAACCAGCATCTGCCATAGTTGATGAGGTGTGTGTGTGTGTGTGTGTGTGTGTGTGTGTGTGTGTGTGTGTGTGTGTGTGTGTGTGTGTGTTTGTCTGTATCAGTGGCTGCTCGTACTTAAAATTAGTGGAGGTGCTGCTCCCAGAAATTTCCTTCCAAGGTCAGCACTGCGTGACTGCGCCACTGAGGGAACGGCAGCCGCGCAGCCAGCCTCCTGTGTGCACAACTAAAATAAGGGATGGCTACTGACATTACGTTAGTTAGTAGTGGGTGCTGCATTTCCACAGAGCCAATGCACGGGCAGCCACTGGACTCTGTATGTCAGTCTGTGTGTCTATGTTTGTTTGAGGGTGATCGAGAGAAGTTAAGAATAAGTAGGAAAATGTTGAACATGCCAAAATTTTATACTATTAGGAATTGCGATTAATGCCAACATTTCATTCCATTCAGGTTCTCTTGCAAGAACTACGAAATAAACCCTGCCCGAGTCTTCCAAAGCCCGAAAACTTGGCTAGGACAGCGAACAGCCAGAGGGAAACATTAAGACCTGCTGAACCCAAGGACCTAGCATTCGAACTTGACGAGAACCATATCCCAAGCAAATTCTTGAGAGCAGATGTGAGGATCCGTGGACGGCGCCACTTGATGTTTGCAACAGATCAGCAAATGGAACTTCTAAGCAAAGACAAATCATGGTATATTGATGGGACATTCAAGCTCTGTAGACACCCCTTTTCTCAATTACTTGCAGTAAATGCATTCGTAAGAACAGATCAATGTGCGAAACAAGTTCCCCTGTTGTTTGTTTTAATGTCAGGAAGAAAAAAAAGCGATTATCGTGAAGTTTGTAATGCACTTTTAAACTGTCTTCAAGAGGAAATTTCAGTCAAGCATATAACTATTGACTTCGAAAAAGCACTTTGGAAAGTGCTGCCTGAGGTGCTACCGTTTGTAACTATCAAGGGATGCGTCTTCCACTGGACACAAGCTATATGGAGAAAGGTGAGTAAACTTGTGGATTGTTCCAACACACACACACACACACACAGAGAGAGAGAGAGAGAGAGAGAGAGAGAGAGAGAGAGAGAGAGAGAGAGAGAGAGAGAGAGAGAGAGAGAGAGAGAGAGAGAGAGAGAAGCAGCCAAATGTCAAGTGGCGTTGTTTTAAGTATTTCTTCTGTATTTTCTCCACAAGATACAAGAGGTTGGGCTTCAAGTGACGTATACTCACGATGAAGCAACGTACAAGTTCTTACGAAAGCTGATGGCTCTTCCATTTCTGCCGGAGACCGAAATTCCTGCGATGTTTCAACGACTTTCATCCAAAGCAACGGGTACTCAAGTACGCCAAGTATTAAACTACATTGAAAGAACCTGGATCGACGGCTCTCTCTGGCCACCTTCCACTTGGAGTGTATTCCAGAAATCTGTGCGTACCAATAATGACATTGAAGGGTGGCATAATAGGCTAAATAAACGTGCAGCAGGTAGAAGTAGTTTACAGTTTTATGTATTGGTGAACCTGCTGCATAAAGAAGCGCTATTAACATCTATATATATAAGATTGGTGTCCGAAAGAAAGCTCAGCAGGATTCAACGAAAACATTATAAGGACCTTCAGAAAAAAATTATTCACTCTTTGGGACGAATGCGTGATGGGCGAAAGATCAGCGTTCAAGCTTCTGAAGTCATGCTCTTATTTGAATGGGCCAAAAGCGTAATGTTTCCTACCTTACTATGAGTACTAAATATATTTTATTTTACTTTTAGAATACAACGTGTTTTTAATACATGATTTGTTTTTAGATGATGTCATTTCTACATAAATTTTATATGAATGTCTACTCGCAGCATTTATTTTACTTTTAGAATTCAGATACCTTTAAATATAAGATAGTATTTTGTATGAACTGACTCCTGAGTGTGGGCGAACTGACTCCTGAGTGTGGGCGAACTGACTCCTCGGTGTGGGCGAACTGACTCAACTTGTGGGCGAACTGACTTGTGGGCGAAATGACCGTAAACCATATATATATATATATATATATATATATATATATATATATATATCTATCTATATATATATATATATATCTATATATATATATATATATATATATATATATATATATATATATATATTCCACATTATTTTTAATTTGCTATCTTCCTGCCTCAATCTCCTCCTTATCTTCTTTTTCTTCCCCTTAAGCATGTTCTTTGATAACAAGACATCGAACAGCTGAGTTACCTTGACGTAAATGTGCAGCAAACAACGAAATAATTGTTCCTTGATTATGATTTAGTACAGTTTGCCTTAAAAGAAAGAAAATGTGAAAAGAGAACGGGTTCTTTGGAACCAGCAGCTGGAGGGGCCTCCCTAGCATTGGCTGACGGTTTTGTGAACATGCTTGATTGATTGATTGATAGTTTATTGTTGCAAGTAAAACAACAAAGGAGAAGGGAGGAGCATGCCATCCCAACCCCCAGGCAGTACAGAGTGTGATTATACAACTAAGGATACATGTGTAACGTCGGTCGCTAAATCAATAGTGCGTAGTTATGTTAATTAGTTCGTAGTTAGTGAGTATGTTTGTGAATTTCAGCCCAGGTCCACCACGCGTGGTTATTTTTTTTTTTAGAACACGCACCTTTACCCAAAGGCATTTGTGAAGGTTTGGGCCGGGTATAGTATTAGGTAAAGGTGCGTGTTCTAAAAAAAAATAACCACGCGTGGTGGACCTATAGTCTCACATGCGTGGGCTATGGGCTAACTAAGCGCACCATCGTTAACCTAGCGTACTACGGCTAACCGGATCGTTGGCAACACTGCTCACCTCCCAATGGCCGCCATCAAAACAAAGCGCGCGTATGTATAATATGCTTTTTCACTACCTTTACCACTTTTTCTTTACTTTTAAGTTTTCCAGCCTTCATATTATGGTTAAGGGACATGTATTTCGTCCCTTATCTATAATACGGAGGCGCAATATCGTATTTGGAGGCGCGTAGTGATTCTCAATAATTACTTAACTGTGAAAGCGGCCCTAAGGCGCGTCCAAGAATAGTCTATATTATAGACTTTGCGTCCAAGATCATGCAACGTGGGTGTACATCGAGAAGGACATTGCTGATCAGGTACCGTATACACGTGTGGCAGATTTGAAACATTGGCGAGTAAACCGTCGCGAACGGATCTAGTTACATACATTCTTTGTTCTAAAGCAGTAAAGTAATTATAATGGTGTTGTTGGATCTTGTGTGGCGAGTTTATCCCTTTCTTGGCTCCTTCTGAGAGTGAGCAGCTTCGTTCTGCCCCGTTGGAAAGGCTGCACCTTGTCCCGCCCTGCCACAGCAGCTCCGGACAGCCATGGCTTGCAGCAGGTAACGGACTCCCATTTTTCGGTGTTCTCAGCCGTGTTTCAGCGGTGTCTCTCCACGAGAAATGTTCATCAAAGTTAGTTGTATTGTTTTGTGTCATTTGTATATTGCAGCGCCACTTGAGAGGCGGAGAAAGAAGAGGGAAGAGTTGTGGGGCATGACGAGGCGCCGTTCGGGGCACTTCCCTGCTGAGGTAAATATCGCTGTGAGTCATCTTTGACCATAATCACCACACACTGAACTGGGAAACCTCGCCTTATAGATAAAGCTACAGTCATACTGACTTTACGACCTGCTAACGACCACCCGCGACCGCAAAATGCTGCGATTCACACCCACCGCTCCCCGACCACATAGATGGCAAAGTAGTCTTGCGACCGAACACCTACTGGTGGTCGTTTAGTGTCCGTCCAGTGGGTGGCCGGACGGCGACCATGGTAAGATTCACACCTTGACCTCACACCTGGAGTCAAGCCAAGACGCCCACCATACGCCGACCGGTGACCGACAGGCAAGGACCAGTACGCGTCCTGTCGCAATGAGGACGGCGACCTCCCTTTACAACCTGCTGCTGACGTGTTACAGTAATATCATCACCCAGTTATAATACACCTTTTTCATTCTTATTTCTGTAAATTATATTTGAAAAAATAGTTTTTTTATAAAGGTAATGAAAGTATTCTGTGCTTAACTGCAGCAAAAGATGGAGGTAAAAATTCGTATTAGGTCCGTGCCAGTATCACATAATCTACTTTATGAAACATCAGTATCTCTTCATATATCTTTTCTACAAACCTTCAACAGTCATGGAAACGCTTTGAAAATCCAATTCAAGGACTTTTTTTACTCTTGAAAATAGGGGATAATGTTTACGGAAGCGCGTCGCCTCCTCTGGCGGCGGCCGCGACGACGCTGCAGCCGCCGCAGCCGTAAAATAGCTCACAGAGGGTTTAGGGTCGGGGAGCACATTTAAACTACTCCAACTGAACTTTACGACCTACTAACAGGGGGGCTGCGCCCCCCTTAATCCCCTCTTCTAACCCACATGTATATGTGACTTATTTCAGCAAGGAGGTATTTCTCGCAACACCGGCTGCAGCGTCGCCAGAGGAGGCAACGCGCTTTCGTAAACATTATCCCCTATTTTCAAGAGTAAAAAAAGTCCTTGAATTGGATTTTCAAAGCGTTTCCATGACTGTTGAAGGTTTGTAGAAAAGATATATGAAGAGATACTGATGTTTCATAAGGTAGGTAATGAGATACTGGCACGAACCTGAAATGAATCTTAACCAAGATGGATCTTTGTGCCCCCCCCCCCTCCCAGCCCCCTGTGTGCTGCAGACATGCAAAAAATGCTCCAAACAATCTTGGTTTAACCTGTTATTAGTATGTATGTTACATTATATTCGTTCTAATGCATTTCCATCACCCTGGGCAGAGCAGAAGATGAAATTAACAATTTTTTTGAAATGGATAAAAGCCAATAGCTCCACAGACTCTCATTGTTACTGCTGTACACATCATGTCCTGCAGTGATTAATTTTGGTTAGACATTTGCCCGTGTGTTTGACCTGTGGAGCAGGTTGAGTTGGGACGGAGCTTGGACGGGCTGAGGGGCGTGGGACGTCACTGCTCAGGAATGTACCTCATTTCCGGGCAAGGGTGGTTTGACCTACCACCGGTCGCCACACAACTCGCCCTGTGGTGGCAGGCCGGACGTCGACCACGGTTAATGACAGATGAAAAGTGGACGGCGAACATCAGCGACCTCCTGCTATCTGACGGCAACCAGATGGCATTCACTTGCCATCTGGTCGCCGTTCAACAGTTAATGGTCAACTGTCAGCTACCAGTAGCAGTCTGCTTGGGTGGAAGGAGGCTGGAGGAAGTCAGGTCAAAGTCAAATTATAACAAGTCTGGTCACTTCCCGCAAAAAATCTCGTCAGGCTCGCGCATGACATCACGTTGGCTTCAGAGGCAGGGGCCGTTGCGTGGGACGGGGTCAGGTGCACAGCATTGATGCGAACCGGGATGCCTAATAAATGTGGTGTAGGTGGCTGCACATCCAATTATAAACACAAACGTGGAATTATGATTTTTTGTTAAATAAGAATGGTATACTTGGAGTTAATAAAGAATTAATATAATGACTGAAAAGGTAGTTTTCAGTGGACAAAATAAAAAATAAATACAAGTCACCTATCAATTACACCGGTTTCTGTCCGCAGACCATGGAAGATCATTGGTGGAGTCGACATCAGCCCTTAACTCTTAGATTACAGCGATCGTATATATAAGTGCGTTACCACATGCCCCACCCATACGAGGATCATATATATTATCATCACATTCTACGCTCCCTACGTTTCAAATATACTGCCAGTTCTTGACTCAGAAGAATGGTGGAGGCATCTGGCATCCGTACACACTCATTCGTCTCAGCGCACGCCCTACCGAAGGCCACAGATCATTTTCCACTTTTGTTCAGAATACATCTGGCATGTCTCGTGACGTGTCAAGCAGTTCCTCTGCTCCGGGCGGAAGTAGAGCGCGGGCAAATCAAGGTGACAGTGACTCTGATGACTGATATAGTAGTGACATTGACAGAGAGAGAGAGAGAGAGTGGGGTGCTTCCCCTCGACAGGTCACGGCCACGAGAAAATGGGCAATATTTTCGACTGTCATAACTTTTTTATTATTATTAGGAGAGAAGTTTTATTACACCACCATATATAGTAGATGAATATACAATTATTGCAAAGACACCATTTCCACCTCTTTTAAATGTCTAAATTTTCCCCGTGCACAGCATCCAGAGAAATATCTTGCCACCCGTACTTTAAGGGTTAAAAGTGAATCTGCAGAACCATTATTTTTAGGGCCGCAAGGTTGTGGACACCTGTCAAGTGTCAGGTGGTCAGGTCAGGCTGTCCCTTAATGGGCTCGGCCAGGCTGCCAGGTGTTATCAGGTCAGGTATTTATGAAATAGATCTACCGCAACAATAGATGTACAGTACTCAAAAACACCACCATCATAGTGAATGAGACGGGGTCTGGAGTTAACAACTAAGGTAGTGGACATAAGCTCTCACCCGGGTATCCCTCATCTTGCGGCAGTTCGGCTGCTTCACCTCAATGAATGGGATTAGCGGACCCACCGAGACAACACGACGTCACCTCTTTGCCATGCCTCTCCTGCGCCTGAACAGACTTCTATGATTAGTCTTTGGTCAGTGTTACCTTGAGGGAGGGAGAGGCGGGGCCTTGGACCACCGTTTACCGTTTACCGTTACAGGCCCCGGTCAGCCGCCGTAGCAGCGCTCCACAGGGCCGCTAACATTATAACATTAATATTAGCACCTTAAAAAAAGTTGTCCTCAATCCTCATGTTTGTGAAGTCATAGTATTTAGTGAATGAGTGAGTTTTCAGCGCTTTCTTTAAGATTGCCAGACTGCCACTGTTCTTAACATTCCCGGGTAACTCATTACAGAGCCGCGGGGCACTCTTCTCAGTTGCTCTGAAACCCAGTTCCAGGTTGACCCTGGGCTCATAGAGTCTATACTGTTCTGTACTGTCTCACTGACATGGCAGTGTCCAAATCAAAATCCTGTAGTAAATTTCTCAAATATCCAGGTTTACCAAGTCGCATTGCTTGATAAGTCAAGACACATATTTTCTTGACTATTCGTGCCTTAATGGGAAGCCAATGCAAGTCTATAAGTGCAGGTGTTATTCTGTCACGGGGGGGGCAGACCCTTAATTAGCCTTGCAGCTCTGTTCATGACACGTAATTTCTTCAGCAGATATTTAGGAAGGCCATAATAAAGCGAGTTACAATAATCCAGCTTACTAGTTACATGATTATATATTAGCATCTTCATAGTCTTATCATCCAGATATTTCTTGACAAATGCAATATTTCTGAGATGGTAGCCTGCCGTTCTCACCACCTGATTGATCTGTTCTTTGAATGATAGAGTGCAGTCAAATATCACACCTAAATCTTTGACTGACTTTTTTAGTCATAGTGTCATCTTTTATCCAAAGAGTGGAAATATCTAGCCTCCTGAGATCCTTGTTCTTCCCCACAATGAAGCATTCAATTTTATCCTCATTCAGCTTCAATTGCTCAGAATTCATCCATTTCCCCACATCATCCACAATTCTGCTCAGCTTATCTTCAGTGTTTTCCACATCACTCAGCGACAGATAGAACTGTGTATCATCGGCAAACAGTTTAAAATCAACTTCATGCCTTCTTAGCAAATGTGAAAGACCGATAGTATAAACACAGAATAAAATTGGACCCAGTACACTTCCCTGGGGGACTCCTCTTTGCAAAAGTTTATGAGCAGAGAACGACTTACCTATTTCCACATGGTAAGTTCTGTTCTCAAGGCAACTCCTCAGATAATCCAGCACACCACCCTCAATTCCAATATTCTTACAATCCTGAAGCAATAGACTGTGAAAATGCAGCATTCAAATCTAACAAATTCAGAACACCACACTTCCCTTCATCCATGAGTACAAGCAAATTGTTTACCACTGAACAGAGAGTAGTTTCTGTTGAATAAAGCCTCTTGTAAGCAGATTGATTCTGGTAAAGCTTGCACCACTAGGAGAAGCTCCATTAGCTGATTTAGGATCACATTTTCAAGTATCTTAGATTGAAATGTCAAGTTGGATACTGGCAGGGCCCGAGAGAGGGGAGGGGGGGAGCAGATATCTCAGTATCAGGGCCCGGCCTCATAAGGGGCCCGGCCGTCCGGGCATGATGTGTGTAAATTAAGATAGCTAGGGGCCAGGAATTACTTGCAGCACCAGGGCCCAATGGTAGCTCTATCTGGCGCTGGATACTGGTCTAAAGGAACTTAACCACTGTGGGTCCAGTTTACCTTTGACAATAGGTTTGACGATCACCGCTTTCTCACTCAGGAAAAGTCTTGTTTTCGATACTAGTGTTAACCATCACAGTCATAATATTTAAGAAATCACTAAAGTTTTCACTCTTAATGATGTCACTTATCGGCAAGGGATCGTTATCACAGTACGTAAGTTTCACTTTGTGTACGATAGTTTTCACCACAGCCACATCCACTTGTTGAAAGCTTGTTAACTTTATTTCAAGGACTGGAGTTTCCACAGCAGATCCATGGTAACCGTCACCTCTAAAGTTCATGATAACCCTCTCAATTTTCTTGTCAAAAAAGTCTAAAAACTTATTTGCCAGCACCTCATCCGAGAAACCATCCGGAAGCTTGTTAACCTTTCTGTTTCCAGTCAAACTGTCAAGCACCTTATATAATTTATTAATGTTTGGCCCTGCTTCCTCAACCTTATTCCGATAGTATTCTCTTTTCCATTTTATCACAAGCCGATTTTCTTTGTTTCTTGCCTCCTGATAAGCTCTTCTTGCATCATCTGTTTTAAGCCTAAGCCTCAGTCTTTCTTTTTTCTTTTTCTCTCTTTTTGCCCACAGTATTTCCGCATTATACCAAGGTGCATGATCTTTCAACGCTATCTCCGTTTCAGTCAGAGGACAGAGGCTGTTATACTCATCTCTAGCTAAACCATTACCGTAAATCGGGGTGACTTCAGACAAAAAGTGGATAAACAGTTGACAAGTTGATAACTTGTAGCCAGTTGCAAATAAGCTAGATGATTTAGTGTCAGAACTTGTCTTTTGCCTTATAGTTTTCGAATAAGACTCTTGTTTTCTTGAGACATGTTTCTGTTTGAAAACAAGCACAATATGTGTTTTAAGATTTTGTAAAATTTACCCCATGGAAAACTTCTGGCAGGAACGATCTGTATTACACACAACATCAAAACTAGAGAAAACAATCAGAAACAAGCTTAACTAGGACAGTTAGAATGATTCAGGGGTGCTTAACATATCCTACACACCTGTAAATGTCACTTGAATGGAAGCATGCCGAAAAATGGTTCAAAATGGGGTGACTTTGGACACCTAAATATAACTACATATTGTGGGTGACTAAGGCAGGGGTTCCCACTAGTATTCCGTTTTCACGGATCCGCCGACCGTCAGTGGCGTTATCAACGGAGCCCGTCCAGAGATGAACTCAAGTTAACTTTTGGGTCCGTAACGGTGGTGGTGGTGCCAGTACAGTGATGTTAGATATTCTACATTTCATGAAAATATGAAATAGAAGTACTTAGCTACAAAATAACATATACAAGAATAAATTTCTAGTGAAATGCATCATGATAAAATCTGATAAATGAGATGTAAAATAGTGTACACTTCAAAGAGCCCTAACACACTTGAATGTTGCCCTACCATTATAAAAAACTTTTTGTGGTGATTGTGTAATCATTAAGCTTCCAAAAAAACTAAAACTGTGCTTTACATCTTATAGTTTTTTTATAATAACATTTTTTTCAAAATTATTGACCATTTTTTACTTCCTGGCTACTACTGACCTGAAATGTGGGAACTCCTTTCCAAAGACTTTTGCCAATTTTTTTCCCGGTTCAGCAATGTCCGAAGTAACCCCCGGAATGTGCGAACAGACTCAGATACGTAAACCCAATGAAATATAGCCACTGTCCAAAGTCCCCTCAAGGGTGTCCGAAGTCCCCTCAGACATGGGGTGACTTTGGACACCCATATTTATTCACTAAGCACAAAAACTATTAAGTTTCGTGAAAATGTTGCACCATTTAATGGTAGCCCTTAACAATACAGAGTAAATGCACACTCAGCATAGATCCTAGGCCTAGAAACAAAAATTTCATAAGCAAAAAACCTTGAAAACTGTCCGAAGTCACCCCGGTTTACAGTATATAGCTTAACCAGGCAAGTAGCACAATTTCCACATACCACCGAGCCATGTTCACAGATTTCACGACATTTAATAGTAATTTCCTGTATTAAAGAGTTAATCAATATTTCTGGTTGAAAATTTCTTCGCAGTCTGAACGTAATCTTTTTTCTCTGCGCTGCTTCCCTCACGTATGAAATTTCAAAGGTTACCAATTTATGCACCGGGGATATACGAGATATTTCATCGACACACACCCCTTGCACTAGATGACTGTCTGTATCGCTGAAAACCAAGCCTAACACGTGTCCCCTTAAAAGAGGTCATCTCCACTTTATTAATCAGATGGAAACTGTCCATCATCTCAATGAAGGCCATGCCAAAAGAATTTTCAGGATCATCGATCCATAGATTAAAGTCACCACAGATGAACACATTTGCACTCACCATATCCACAGACTTCAAAAGAGTGTGAAATTCATCAATAAAGACCTCTGCTCTTGTGTCTGGAGGTCAATACACCACAATAAATTTACTTTTCCTACTTTCAATTTCACAGATGACTTGCACTGATTCAAAAGTATCCCACCTCTCTGATGCTTTTCTCCGAATCTTCTTAACTCTTTCTTTGCACGTGGTGCGAGACGCGACTATCCCCTCAGGCGTAGTCAGGCAGCCCAATGCGGGTCTCTTTTGAACCTCTATCTCAAAAACTATTCTTCACCGCTAAAAAACAAAAACACCATTGGAAAGAGGAGGTCCAGATCTATAGGAGTCGGTTATGTATGCCTCTCCTGCGAACGTACATGCACGTTCAGGGAGTGTTGAATGTTAACACTTACCTCACTGTGTGAGCGATGATCAGCCATATTGAGGGAACTGTGGACATCTCTCCTTGAGATTCTGGCAAGGTAGTATTGCCAACTGCAATATTTACAACTATTTGGTCAAAGAATCAGTCAGGTGATAGGTCAAGCTATGCGAAAATGCCGCTATATTGGGCAAGAACATCCACCAGTCACTCGTCCGTAGATTTGCCGCGCTGGGCTGATAAGATTTTCCATCAAATTTAGTGAGGAACCCACTCAATTGGCAATCCTGTGTTGTGAGAAATAGTGTTGGAACAATCTCATACGCGGGAGATTTGAGTGCGGCTGGAGCTCGCAGTGAGCGTTTAGCACCACCAGCAAATACGCCTAACGCTGCGAGCATTTAGCAATGAAAGGGTTAAAAGTATTTGAAAGAAAGATCAAAACACCGCCACCCCTTCTTGTCAACCACGTAAAATGTAGAAAGGTATGAGTTACCGGCATCATCTCATGAATCTTGGCGACGTCGTAGTCATTTAGCCATGTTTCAGTTACCGCTAAAATGTCAAGATCCTTTTCTTTGATGAGATCACAGATATCTAGAGTTTTATTTCCCACAGGCTGAGCATTTAGCAGACCACATTTTATCTTTGTATCTGAGGAATTAGTAGCCATGATCGGTTATGTTACAAATTCTCTCAATTTCAGTCTGAAAAAATACACAACGCTGGTTATTTGCCGAGTAATTAGCTTCAGGCTTCTTGTACCTCACACAATTTATACATTTCCTTTCAGTCCCGGGGCAGTCTTTGGCTTTATGCTCTCCTGCACATTTATAACATACTGGGTTCTCACCATTGGCCTTGGCAGTGCATTTGGACTCAATATGACCATATCTCTGACAATGATAACATATTATTGCATGGTATCTGTCTCTCACAGTATACACCCCCATTCAAGTTTTATTCTGTCATGGTTGCTTGTAGATTAGCTCTCTAGCTAACAGTTGGATCACATTTCAGGATGTAATGCGGTGCCACTGGCTGCAGGCTTACTAAAAATCTTTTCAATTTTCTCCTCAACCTGTGGAATCGAGTGTAGGAACTCATTTGTGTTTAGCAGCGTCTCAATTATCCAGTCTCCTTATTGTGCACATTACAAATCATGATCTTTTGCCTCAGTTTTCCCACACTTTTAGTACTGACTTTCTCTACAGATTCCAATTTTGGGGCTGCCTCATTCCTCATATTCTCATCATCAAAGTTCATTATAATATTACTTCCATTAGTGAATCTTGAATCAGTAATCTGAATGCCATGTAATGCCTGGGAAACTTCACTTTTCAGCTCTGTAGCCTTTTTATCTTGTTCTGAGGCCTTGACAACAAGTAAATTCTTCTTAACTTTCCTCTTGCGCTTGGTGACCTCAGCCCAAGTTGCACCTGCTGACTCCTCATGCTCGGCCCACTGCAATGCATCAGGCACCTCCTGAGCCACCTCACTCAACTCCTCCTTCACGCTCACTGCTCGTGACTCAGCTTCTTGTTTTACTTCTGATATTTCCTTAGATTTTTTTTTTTTTAATTCATCCATTTTTTCCACAATTTTGGTAGCCAGAGATGCTTTATGAAGGCATGGGTTGCAAATCCAATTTATTTTAGGTATACGTATTCCCCGACTTAATTCCAGACAGATGAGCACACTTCCAATGACACCATTTAGGGCACAGACAGCACCCTATCCATTTGTCGCCTGTGGGATCTGCACTAACGTAATAGAAATCCCCCATGCTCTTGGCTCGGCCAGCCATGTCGATGCAGCACTTTCACGAGCAAGACGCAACACACCCGATCAGCGCGGCGACTCACTACTCACTCAAATGGAATGTAGTGTGGACCAATGTAGTGTGTGGCAGCCTTCTTGCCTTGGTTATTATCTCCTGTATGGTCACTCTGATAATGGATGTGCTGTGTTTGGTAGGTAAGTATGCAGCAGAAGCCGGTGTGTTGTTTTCGGTAGAAGTACAGAAGTTCACCCGCGGGGCACTGGTGGACAAAACGAGTTTTTCTGGGATATTTCAGTGTTTCTTAAATCATCCTCTAGCTCAGGGGTGTCAAACTCATGGCCCGTGGCCAAATATGGGCTGTCAATGGTCTTAAGTGGCCCACGAGGTAACAAGATTCTTCAGCTCAAGTTACTATAATTGTTACAGTCGAGGAAAATAATAGACTGTTAAGATGAGACATAATAACATTTACGGTCAATCTTAAGAATAACCACTCCAAACCCATAGTCGTAATAATTTAGCACGTGAAAGAAGTATTATTATAATGCATTTTCGTATATGTCTTACCTTGCTTTATGATGGCAGTATCGTAACCAATGAGGTTCATCCGAGGTGTGTTTTGCTGCCTATGCGTGAAACTCCCTTGTTTAGGTATTGGGAAAGGAGCAATACTACCCTGTGGCTGGGAAGGTAGCCTACCCCATCCTCACCTTCACATGGTGCGCACCATTAGTATACCCTGCGGGGTAGAACCAACGGGGAGGGGGGCAGTGACCATCAGCTGCTTTGTTTTAATCCTTTTAGCCTTGACAAGGAGCAAGTCTCCATAACACTACATTGGACTGGCCACCCATTGGTGGCCTCTAATACTTTTATCGATGGCCAGAGGGCGGCAGAAGAGAAAGGAATGCATGAGACTGGTGTCTATTAATGTGAATAGTTTAGGTGGTGAGGAAAAGAGGAGAGTGATGATTGAAAATTTTGTAAATGGTAGAGTGGATGTGTTGGGAGTGAGTGAAACATATTCGAGGAACTGGTGTGAGTGATGGTAGGGAGGGTACGTGGGAGGGTGTGCCTGGGGGGGGTTGTATGGATGGGGATAGATGAGAGGTATATAGGCAGGAGTAAGGAAGGATGTGCTATTGTGATGTCTGAAAGAGTGTGGAATGGTGTGACTGATTATGGTTGGAAGGGATCAAGAATTGTGTGGATGAAAGGAAAAGTAGGTTTAGAAAAGTATGCATGGGTGTGTATTTATGCACCAGTAAATGTGAAAAGTAAAAAAGGACTGAGAGAAAGGGAAGCTTTTTGGGAGGAAGTGAATGCATGTTTGAACAGTTTTGAGAAAGAAAGGAAACTTATTATGATGGGAGATATGAATGCCAAAGTGGGTGATGAATGTGTGATGGATGTGGGGGGAAAATGGGGGATACCTGGGAAGAATGAAAATGGAGAGTCCCTGGTGAATGTCTGTGCTGAGAGGGGAATGTTCCAAGTGAACACCTTCTTTCAGGACAAGAATATCCACCGATACACATGGAGAAGGGGAGAAGATAATGAGCAGAAAGGATTGATTGATTATGTGGCAGTAGATGAAAGGCTTAGAAAAGAAATTTGTGACGCGAAGGTAGTAAGAGGAATGTTCGATGGCTCTGACCATCTTGCAGTGCTGGCAAAGTTAAAGCTGAAAGAAAAGTGGGTGTTTGAAAAGGTGAAGTAAAAAGGGAAATACTGAAGACAGAAGAGTTACAGGAAAAAGAAATAAAAGATGAGTATAACCGTGAAATGGCAGAGGCCTTAAGTGAAAAATGGGAAAGTGTAAAAGATAATACAAATATTGAAAAAGTTTTTGGAACATTTAAAGAAATAATGGTAACTACAACAAAAAAAGTGTTAGGGATGAAAGTGGTGAGAGATGGAAAAAGAAAAGGAAATTCATGGTGGACAGAAGACTTCGATAAGGAGGATAGTAAAAGAGAAAAGGGAACTTTTTAAGAAAACTCAAGAAAGAAGTGTGGCTGAACAAGTAAAAAGGGAAAGGAAAAAGAAATATAGAGAATGCAAAATGAAATTAAAAAAAGCAATAAAAGAAAGTAAGAAGAGAGTTGATGAAGACTTTGGAAAAAGACTAAGTGAAAAATATAAAGGGAACAGGAAATCCTATTGGAAAGAAGTAAAAAACGAAAGAAATGCAGAAAATATCTCCTCAAGTAAAATAAAAGAAGTTATGGATGAGCATGGAAAGATGTTGAAAGACGGGGAAGCTGTGAAAGAGAGATGGAGAGAATATTTCAAAAACTTAATGAATTTTGAGGATGGACGTCCAGCAGCCGTAACAGCAGCAGTTTTGAGTAGAGGTAGAGGAGGAGTATATAAGGAAAGAAGTATATCACATGAAGAAGTATATCAGGCAATAAAAAGATTAAAAAATGGAAAGGCAGCAGGAATTGATGGAAACACAGCAGAAATGTTGAAGTGTGGAGGAGATGAAGTTAAATGGATGGTCAAGATATGTGAAGTAGCATGGGAAGGGGGGGTGGGGGGGGATGTGCCAGCAGACTGGACGAAAGCCATCATTGTCCCAGTTTACAAGGGGAAGGGAAGGGCAAGACAGGGGAATGTGGGAGCTATAGAGGTATAAGTCTCCTGAGTATACCCGGAAAGGTATATGGAAGAGTCATAATAGAGAGGGTGCAGAGACTTACAGAAGAGAAAATCAGTGAAGAACAAGAAGGCTTCAGGAAGGGAAGGGGATGTGTGGATCAGATATTTGCCTTCAGGATGGTAGTAGAAAAAATATTAGCAAAAGGAAAGAAACTATACGCTGCCTTCATGGATTTGGAAAAAGCTTATGACAGAGTCGATTGGATTGCATTGTGGGATGTTTTAAAGATTTATGGTGTGGGAGGAAAACTGCTTAGTGCAATAAAGTCCTTCTATGAGGATGCATCTGCATGTGTCAAAATTACTGGAGAAACAAGTGAACATTTTGAGATAAAAGTGGGCTTAAGACAAGGGTGCATCATGTCACCATGGTTATTCAATATTTATATGGATGGTGTTATTAGAGAAATTAAGGGCAACGTTGGAGTAAGACTGTTCGATGAGGGAAGGAAGTGGGTACTGAATTCAATACTGTTTGCTGATGACACGGTGCTCATTGCAGAAAATGAAAGTGACCTACAAAATTTGGTCAGTGTTTTTGATAGTGTCTGTAACAGGAGAAAGCTGAAAGTAAATGTCAACAAAAGTAAAGTGATGGTTTGTGAGCGAAGTAGAAGTGAGGTTGTAGATTTTGTATGCCCATATAGAGTGGGAATTGAATGTGAAAAAGAATGCAAAATAATTTTGAATGGTGAAGAAATGGAGGAAGTCAGTGAGTTTAAGTACCTTGGATCAGTTATGTGTAAGCATGGTGGTACAGAGGGAGAGATAAGAGAATGGGCATTGCAAGGAAGAAGGGTGGTAGGGTCTTTGGGACGAATCATGAATGGCAGAAGTGTGAGCATGGAGGTAAAGAGGGATTTGAGAAATACAATAATAGTACAAAACCTCACATATGAAAGTGAAACGTTGTACTGGAAGGAAAGTCAGAGGTCTAGAGTGCAGGCAGTGGAAATGAGTTATTTGAGGAGTGCTTGTGGTGTGAGTAGAATGGATAGAATGAGTAATGAAAGTGTTTTGGAATGTGTCACAGGGGTGAAGGGAAGAAGTGTGGAGTGGTGGAGGAAGTGAAGCGACAGACTTTAAAGTGGTTTGGCCACATGGAGCGAATGGAGGAGAGTAAGATGACCAGAAGGGTGTATGTGAGTGAGATAGAGGGAGGGAATGCAAGAGGACGACCTCCAGTGAAATGGAGGATAGGGTGCAAGAGTTGGGGAGAGGGGGGAAAGATCTTTGAGAAACTTTGAGCAGGCAAGGAGGGAGTGTCTGGATAGAGAAAGTTGGAAGCTCTTCTGCCGTGGCCATCCCCTGGTGGGAGCTCCTAGGAGCAGGCGTCGATGAAATGATGATGAATGATGATGGGGAGGGGCCAGGGGGGCAAGCCTCGTTAATTAAAGAGGTGGGTGACTTGGATTTTCTAAGTCCATTGTTATTGTTGCACAAGCGCCTCTGTACACAGACTGAGCCTCGTACCTGCCTTGCAGTGCACCATACAAACTAGTTCCTAAGTCAGTAATGTGTTGCCTTCAGCTTTGTTCCTCTGTTTTGTTATCTTACTATCAAGTGTACTTCCTAGTTGTTGGGGGTTAAGCATCACAAGGTTAAATTATTATAAGTTTATTCACATTCTGTTGGTAATGGTAGCAAGCTTACTGAAGTTAAGTAACAATATTATTGACAACTCATTATTCTGTTGGTAAGGGTAGCGAGCTTTGCTGAAGTTAATTAACAATGCTGATTACAACTCAAACAGTCCATTTACCACGTAAGGGCATACTCATCACAGAACATGTCATCAAAAAAAAAAATATATATAGATATATATATATATATATATATATATATATATATATATATATATATATATATATATATATATATATATATAAATATATATATATATATATATATATATATATATATATATATATATATATATATATATATATATATATATATATATATATATATATATATATATATATATATATATATACAGGAAATCCCCGATATACGAAAGCTCGATGTACGAAAATTCGGATATACGAAAGTGAAAAATATAGGACAATTTTCGGTTCACGAAAGACATGCTTCGCATATACGAAAAGTACGACAGTTTCCGCGCCCACTGTTTCGTACCCGATGTCTATATCGGTCGCCGCGCGCCGTCAACAGCCTCACGCACACTCGCAGTGATTAGGCAGCAAGTGTCCATGTCCAGTCCCCTCCACTTCAACGCTCATCACTTAGCGTTGCCAGTTTGTGAACCCCTTGCTTCGACTCGAATCCGAAACACATCCCAGCCAGCGTGAGGAAACGTGAGGGTGATGGAGGGGTTGGGGGGGGGCTTGGAGTGGTGCGGTGGTGTACTGTTTGGCACGTGTTTCGGGCACGAGAGTCGAAACTGGCCTTTCACAGCTTGGGAAGTAAACATTGGCAATGTTAAGTGATGAGTTGTAGTGACGAGTTAGAGGGGATTGTCCTAACATATGTAATGCATTTCTATAACAGTAAAGGAACAGGAAATGGTAATTGTTTTTAATTATTTATGAGCCTTGCGTTTCATTGTATTGTGAGTAGTAAATTGCTTTTAAGCATAGTTATATTTAACTTTTTTTTTTTTTTTTTTTTTTTTTTGCTGGCGCTGGTCCCTAACCCCCCTATTTATTAACAATCCTATGGGGGAAATGGCTTCGATATACGAAAAATCGATAAACGAAAGGTTTTTTCAGTCCCTAACCCTTTCGTATATAGGGGATTTCCTGTATATTGCACTGGCCATAGCTAACAAAAACTACCCTAATCAGGTTTCAATGATGCATATTTACACAAGAAATGTCTCCCTACCACCGATATGTGTTCACAGAGATGATCATGGGGGCAAGGCAGTCGTGTGGGTTCAAGATACCAAGAGGGTGATCATGAATCCACATGAACAAAGGGGTATACAAAAGACACTGGAAATTTCTCCCTCTCTACCACGGATAGGTGTTCACTGAGTTGATCATGGGACAAGACATTCGTGCGGGTTTAAGATACCAAGGGGTGATCATAATCTGCACAACCAAAGGAATATTCACATACTCTAATAACACGCAACAAGAGGGGTAACAGCTCTGTCAGTAGGGAACCTGCGTGGGGTGAGGGAGCCGGGTGATGTGTTAATTTAACTCTGACAAGTAACATTAATTAATATTGTATTGATAACACACTAAATAATCACTGTTCCTGGGAGCCTGTTCAACATGTACCTGCGTGGGGTGAGGAAGACGGGTGATATGGCGGGTCAGCCAGCCGCTGCCTGTTCCATGCCTCCTTTTCCCCCCCCTTGCCTTGCCGCTGGCTAGCGAACGCATTCATTGATGGTTTAGTTAACATACGGCTACGTCCGCACTAGGCAGCGGAACGCTGCTTCTGTTTTTCGCTGCCGCTGCCTGTGCTATCTGCATTAGGCTGTTTTTCGCTGCCGCTGCCTGTGCTATCTGCAGCTATTTTTCGCTGCTCGCAGTGTTTCGCTGCCGCTGCCTTTTGGTTTCAGAGTGCTCCTGACTACGGTCAAATGCGGTTGTGTTGCAGTGCTATTAAATATGAAAACTTTGACGAAAAAAGTGGCAATTGCGTACTTGTTGCGTAAGAAACAACAAGAAAAAAAGAAAAAAAAATATTGGGTTCATCCTCCTTTCCAAAACAAAACAAGAAAAGGAGCATTTTATAATTTAATTAAAGAACTAAAGGATGACGATGCAAAATATTTTAATTATTATAGAATGTCTAAGGCATCATATAATGAACTTTTACAGCACCTTCCTCCATCACTGCTTGAAACTGACTGAGCGCTGCCGCAGCGGTCTCTAGGTAGTGCAGACAGCTCCATAGAAATGCATATACCACCTAAACAGAAGCAGCGCAACGCTGCTTCTGTTTCTGTAGGAACGCTGCTCGTGTCGAGGCAGCGTTTCGCTGCTTGTATGAAGCAGCGGCTAGTGCGTACAGCTCCATAGGATTACATGTATGACCAACACTCAGGCAGCGGCAGCGAAAAACAGAAGCAGCGTTCCGCTGCCTAGTGCGGACGTAGCCTACATTTGGCCTGTTCCACCAGTTCAGGAGTTCTGAAGCAACTGGTTCTCTCTCTCACTTAACTCAAGTGAATAATTCTACCCCTCACTCCTCCGTGATAAAACAACAACAAAAAATGTAACTAATGACCATTCGGCACCCTCGCGATGAGTCATGATCACGCAAGTCTGGCTCAACACTTGTTCGTCAGTTGGTCTGAATGTCTGCCCTGCGTCTTGCAATTACATGATTCACAGTTAATACCTCAGTTATTTAAGGTTATTGATTTCTATGTTTTCCCCCGCATTACAGTAATATCCAGAACACGCATGGATCATTACCTTTTCAGACATAAAACGGTCTTTACAAGTTCTATGTTATTTTCTTCTCCATATTAAAGTAAATAATGCAGCAAGTATTTGTATTTTATAATTTTAAAAGACGACATTCATGAAATATTAATCCGCAGGATGTATCGCTGTCAGCCTGACATGTAGCAGTATGCAGTTTTGCGCGGCCCGCCAGATTGGAAGGACGGATACATCAACACTCAACTCTTCTTTACTCTCCTGAATTTATCATTTTACTTCACCTCTCGGTAAGTGTTAACTGACTATTTAGCCTCTTTATTGTTATGGTAACCATTGTTATCCCTCAGGAGGCACATTGCACCATCAAATAACCCAAAACAGAGTCCCTTCAATTCTACCATATTCTAAGTGACACATCACATGTGATGCGCTTAACAATTAAGCTGTGACAAGCACGCGCCGCCAATATTGCCCACACGAGAATAATAACCTTTCCAAGGTCTCACATACTGTAGCACTTCTCCAGTTTTACCGCCGCACTATACATGTATGGGGTCCTGGTCTGGATCTGGATCTAGATTTATGATGCACAGTGCACCTTTCAGGTGCATAACACGCATATTTGTGTTGGCTGTTGGGGGGACAGGGGAGCTGAGTGTGCAGGAGAGGGAATTAAGTGAATCAAGTGTAATTGTTAGTGATGGTGTGTTGTGGTGACAAGTGATTGTGTATTTGTTTTCTGAATCAGTCTATTGTACCACAGTCTAAAATCTGATGAGGGAAGTTGTTCCAGTAACGTATGGTGCGTGGAAAGTATGAGTGCTTGTGTGCGTCAGTATTAGTGTAATATGTTTGGTATTTATGGATGCGTGTTACGAGTACGTTGACTGTTTGCGTTGTGTAAGTATGTTTGTGGGTCAATGTCAATATGAGTGTTTGTGATCTTGTACATAAGTGTAAGTCTGTGTGCTTGTCTGCGTATGTGAAGAGGTTCCATGTTTATCTGTTGTTTGATCCGTGTTGTGATGCCAGGCGTTCGAGTGTAATTGTTTGTAATGAACCTAGCCGCCTTGGTGTTGATTTGTTCTAACCTATCAATGTTTCTGTGTGTGTAAGGATCCCACACCGTGGAGCAGTATTCAAGTGTTGGTCTCACAAGTGTGTCATAAGCTATGTGTTTAATGTCAGGTGTGCAGTTATGTAAATTCCTTCTCAGGAACCCCAGTGTTCGGCTGGCTGTGGCACTGATGTGGTCTATGTGGGTGTTGAACTTAAGGTTAGTGGATAGGTGGACACCAAGGTACTTGTGTGTGTGGACTGATTCTAGTTCTGAATTATGGAGAGTGTAAGTGTGATGGATGGGGTTGTTAGCTCTGGTGAATCTTAACGGTTTGCATTTGTCTGGTCGGAAGTGCATCTGCCAGGTGCGTTCCCACCGCTGGAGGGCGTCCAAGTCTTTTTGTGGCAGTCTGCAGTCATCGATAGTCTTTACTGCTCTAAACAGCAAACTATCATCTGCAAATAGTCTAGTGGAAGAGTTAGGCGTTGAGGGTGGAAGATCATTAAAGTTCAGGAATAAAAGAAGGGGACCTAGAACGGTGCCTTGTGGGACACCTGAAGATGAAGATCCGTCAAGAAGAACACGTTGAGTCCGGTTAGTAAGAAATGCAGTGATCCAGTGAAGAATAGGTCCTGAAATATCGTAGTATTTAAATTTTAATGTCAGTCTTTTGTGCGGAACTTTGTCAAAGGCTTTGGCAAAATCTAAAACAATAGTGTCAACTTGTTTAATGTCACGTCGGTCAAGTAGCCTCGTAATGTCGTGATATGTAGTAATGAGTTGCAATTCACATGAGCGTTTAGGTTGAAAGCCGTGTTGCGAGTCAGTAAGGATGTTGTTTGTGTCAAGGTGATTCATTATGTGTTTGTGTATTATGTGCTCGAAAATTTTACATGGAATCGATGTTAGTGAGATGGGGCGATAATTGGCTGGGTCAGTCCTGTCACCTGTCTTAAATACAGGATTAACATTTGCCAAAAGCCAGTCAGAGGGTAATGAGGTGGATGATAGTGATTGGGTGAATATGGCCTGAAGGATGAGGGCAAGGATGGGGGCAAAGGATTTAAGGATGAAGGCGGGAATGTTGTCGGGGCCAGTGGATTTGGTTGTGTTGAGTCCTTCTAGTAATTTCTGTATTCCGTTAGTCGTGATGTCAAGGGGGGGGTATCAGGGGGAAGGGGCTGTGTGGCATGTTTAGTGTCAGGTTGTGCTCTTGTGTGGACACCGATTGGAACTGTGTGTTGAGTATTTGTGCTTTGTGTTGTGGGCTGGTTACTAATGTGTTAGTGTTGTCTTTAAGTGATGTAATCGTGTTTGTGTTTAAGTGATGTAATCGTGTCATGTTTGTGCGTCTTAAAAAAACTGGAAAAGTTTCTTTTGTTATTTCTTACGTTGTCTGCGAGATAAGTTGCTATGTGTCTGCGTTCTGCTACTTTTATGTTTTTGGCAAATGTCTTGGTGGTTTTTGTAGGCGGTCCAATTATCTGTTGTGTTGTATGTCTGCGCGCATCTGTAGAGTCTTTGTTTCTTGCGATGTTGTCTGCGTAGATCCCTGGAAAACCAGGGGAGTGTGTACTTACTAGAAAGTGTTTTTTGTGGTATGTGTCTGTTCATTGAGGTGTGTATGGTGTGTTTCAGGTTGTTCCAGTTGGTGGAAGGAAGTCTTGTGTGTGGGTCAGTCACAAAAAAGTCAGTGCTGAAGGCAGTTAGGTCTTGTTTGATCATGTCTAAGTCAGCCCTTGAATAAAGGAATATCTGTCTGGGTCTCTGTTGATGTCTTGTCGGTCGGAGCTCAGCATCAATGATGAGTATGTCATGGTCACCAAGCCTGAGAGTTTATTATTTTAAGTATGTTGTTGGTGAGAAAAAGATCTAGAGTGTTTGCCGTGGTCATAGGGCCACCGTGGCCAGAGGGTTGCGTTACAGCATGTGCTCGTGTTGGCTGGAGTACTGTTTGCGAGTGAAAATGTATTAATGATGTCAATGAATGTGTCGTGTAGTTGGCGTCTGTTTGTGTGGGGAATAATGGGGTTGGGGGCATCAGCATCGGGAGGGTCAAATGGGGAAATTGCAGTCCAGTCAATGTCAGGGAGGTTGAAATCACCCGTGATCCAGATGTGTTTGTATGCGTGAAAGAGAAATTTGAAGGTTGTGTAAATAGTCTGTTTTAGTAGAAGGCAGTCTGTAAAAAGCAGCAATAAGAAGAGATTTACAGTTGAAGGTTTGTAACTGGACCCAGGTGATTTCGCAGTCTGTGTCAAGGTCAGGCCTATGCTGAACACAAAGACCCGGCTTGGTGGCGATGATAACACTATTTCTTCCCATTTATCAATAATACATTTAAATTGCTTTCTTTTGATACCAAATATATATATATATATATATATATATATATATATATATATATATATATATATATATATATATATATATATATATATATATACATACAGTCATCCCCCGCCGTTCGCGGGTATTTCGTTCCCGGACTTCGGCGCGATGCGCGAAACCGCGAACGGCGGGACTATAACCCTATGGGAAAATATGCATTTGGGGAAGTCACCTCTGACACGTCATATAAAACATGTTTTTTTCGTTCCCAAAAGTAGCCCAATTTGCGATAAGTAGCCCAATCTGGCAACACTGCAGTGTGGCGGCGCGTGAATTTTTTTTTTTTTTTTAGGATAATGTTGCTATGAGAAAATCTCGACCAATAGCAGTCGTCCCTGAGTGAGCTGCTGGCCAATAGGAAAGCATGACGTCACAGTCTAACCGTGACGTCACTCAGGAGCAACCTAAAGGCGGTGTCACACTAGCACTTTTTCCGTCAACTTTTTCCGTCGTTTGTCTGAAAATCGTCGATTTCTTGGCTGCGGCCTGTCACACACAAACGGTGTTTCGTCTGAAACTTTCCGTCGGCACAGACCATGGGAATGTAAACAAACATGGAGTCCACGCTGCGGCAAAGATACGCTGCTCTGAACCTAATACTGTGTATTGTGAGACTTAGACGAGCTAAACAAGCCAAAAAGCGTGCATGGATGCGCTCATGGTTGGCTCGTCGGGAAAGAGAAAGTGTGTACCACAGGCTGTTAAAAGAGCTGAGTTTAGAGGATCATGAGACTCTGAAGAATTGGATCAGGTTGGACAAGAGCCAGTACCACAGACTTCTGGAGTTAGTGACACCTCTTATTGCCAGAAGTGACACCAGGATGAGGAAGGCTGTCACTGCAGGAGAGCGTTTGAGACAGGTTGAAGCCACGCGGAAAGTCTCGGTCTTGGTCTTGGAAATGTAAACAAAGGCGGAAATTTGCAGGCGGAAACGATCCTGATCGTCTGACAAATTCATGCGGTAAGTTCATGCGGAACGATGAAAAATCGACGGAAAAAGTGCTAGTGTGACACCGCCTTAACGTCCATTGCCCCGCCTCCCTCCTCTCCCTTCCCCCCTCCTCTCTGCCTCCCTCCCTCCCTCCTCTCTGCCTTCCTCCCTCCTCTCTCCCTTCCCCCCTCCTCTGCCTCCCTCCCTCCTCTCTGCCTTCCTATTTAGCGTCAATGCATCCGCGTATACGCGAAACTGGGGCCGCGTATAAGCAGGGGGTCACAATTCGTTGACCGCGAATACGAGAAACCGCGATGGGTGAGACCGCGAACGGCGGGGGGTGACTGTATATATATATATATATATATATATATATATATATATATATATATATATATATATATATATATATATATATATATATATATACAGGTAACTCGATTTACGCGAGTATTGTGTCCTTGAAGAGGTCGCGTAAATCAAAAACAATGTAAATCAAACAAGAGGAAGGTTTGAAGGTTTCTATCGAAAAATAAATATTCACTTCATTCAGTGGAGAGAGAGAGAGAGAGAGAACATCCATATCACCAAGATATCCACTCAGGCACTCAGTGTCAGCCTCACTCGTGTGAGGAAGAAATGAGGGACACCATGAGCGACTGGCTAGTGTAGGTACCGGTACCGAGCAGTCTGGTACCAGTACCGAGCTGTCTGGTACCGGTATCGAGCAGTCTGGTACCTGTACAGTACCATGTAGCTGGTACCGTTAGTACTGGTATATATACATGTACCCTTCCCCCCACATATACATGTGGGGGGGGGTTCGAGGGGAGAGCAGCCCCCCAGTTAGTAGGTCGTAAAGTTCGGCTGGAGTAGTTTAAGTATGCTCCCCGACCCTAAACCCTCTGCGAGCTATTTTACGGCTGCGGCGGCTGCAGCGTCGCCGCAGCCGCCGCCAGAGGAGGCGACGCGCGCTTTCGTAAACATTATCCCCTATTTTCAAGAGTAAAAAAAATTCCTTGAATTGGATTTTCAAAGCGTTTCCATGACTGTTGAAGATTTGTAGAAAAGATATATGAAGAGATAGTGATGTTTCATAAAGTAGATTATGAGATACTGGCACATACCTAAAACGAATCTTTACCCCATTTAGCGCGAGAATTAGGTGGATGAACGCGGTCGCGCTAATTGAATTCGCGCTAATTGAATAAAGTAACCAATATGAAAAAGTTATTTGGTGCACACGTGGGTCTGACTTTTGGGTTTG